>NC_069501.1:260079467-260215295 GCF_027579735.1 Bombina bombina | reverse complement strand
GGGGAGAGTTAGTCGGCATAACTTCCCCCTTGTCAATTTCCTCTGGTGATTAATCTTTTAAAGCCAGAATATGGTCTTTAAAATTTATAGTAAGATCAGTGCATTTGGTACACATTCTAAGAGGGGGTTCCACAATGGCTTCTAAACATAATGAACAAAGAGTTTCCTCTATGTCAGACATGTTTAACAGACTAATAATGAGACCAGCAAGCTTGGAAAACACTTTAATTAATGTGAAAAAGCAGAATATAAAAAACGGTAATGTGCCTTTAAGGGAAACCCCCCCCCCCCCCAAAAAAAAAAACTGCAAAACAGTGAAGAAAAGCAGTTAACTCTACCAAATTTTTACAGTGTGTATAATAGACTAAAATAGCATTGCACCCACTTGCAAATGGATGATTAACCCCTCAGGCTCAAAAACAAAGCAGAAAAACGGTAAAACCGTTATAACAGTCACAAGCAAACTGCCACAGCTCTACTGTGGCTACTACCTGCCCATAAAACGACTTTTGTAGGCACAAAAACCCTTTACAGACGTCCAATATGTCAGGGGACTCCTTCAGGGAAGCTGGATGTCTCAGAATGTAAAAACTACTGCGCAATTAGTGCGCGAAAATAGGCCCCTCCCACATGCACTCAAAGTGAAAGGGCCATAAATAACTACTCCTAGGAGAAATCTAGTCAGCCATGTGGAAAACTAGGCCCCAAATAAAGATTTATCACCCTCAGTAAAAAACGTTTTTTATATATCATGCAAACGTTTTACATACTAAGTAATAAGAGCAAGTAACATGAATATTACCCTTTACTGCAAGCATGATGCCAGTCGTTTGTTAAATCACTGTAATCAGGCTTACCTTAAATATATCAGGCACTTTCAGCATTTTCTAGACCTTATCTCTCTAGAAAAAAAACATAATTTATGCTTACCTGATAAATTCCTTTCTCCTGTAGTGTAGTCAGTCCACGGGTCATCCATTACTTATGGGATATTAACTCCTCCCCAACAGGAAGTGCAAGAGGATCACCCAAGCAGAGCTGCTATATAGCTCCTCCCCTCTACGTCACACCCAGTCATTCGACCGAAACCAAACGAGAAAGGAGAAACTATAGGGTGCAGTGGTGACTGGAGTATAATTTAAAATTTAGACCTGCCATAAAAAACAGGGCGGGCCGTGGACTGACTACACTACAGGAGAAAGGAATTTATCAGGTAAGCATAAATTATGTTTTCTCCTGTTAAGTGTAGTCAGTCCACGGGTCATCCATTACTTATGGGATACCAATACCAAAGCTAAAGTCCACGGATGACGGGAGGGACAGGCAGGATCTTTATACGGAAGGAACCACTGCCTGAAGAACCTTTCTCCCAAAAACAGCCTTCGAAGAAGCAAAAGTGTCAAATTTGTAAAATTTGGAAAAAGTATGAAGAGAAGACCAAGTTGCAGCCTTGCAAATCTGTTCAACAGAGGCCTCATTCTTAAAGGCCCAAGTGGAAGCCACAGCTCTAGTAGAATGAGCTGTAATCCTTTCAGGAGGTTGCTGTCCAGCAGTCTCATAGGCTAAACGTATTATGCTACGAAGCCAAAAAGAGAGAGAGGTAGCAGATGCTTTTTGACCTCTCCTCTGTCCAGAATAAACGACAAACAGGGAAGAAGTTTGGCGAAAATCTTTAGTTGCCTGTAAATAAAATTTCAGGGCACGGACTACGTCTAGGTTGTGCAGAAGTCGTTCCTTCTTTGAAGAAGGGTTAGGGTACAATGATGGAACAACAATCTCTTGATTGATATTCTTGTTAGTGACTACCTTAGGTAAGAACCCAGGTTTAGTACGCAGAACTACCTTATCTGAATGAAAAATCAGATAAGGAGAATCACAATGTAAGGCTGATAACTCAGAGACTCTACGAGCCGAGGAAATAGCCATTAAAAACAGAACTTTCCAAGATAACAGCTTGATATCAATGGAATGAAGGGGTTCAAACGGAACACCCTGTAAAACGTTAAGAACTAAGTTTAAGCTCCACGGTGGAGCTACAGTCTTAAACACAGGCTTAATCCTAGCCAAAGCCTGACAAAAAGCCTGAACGTCTGGAACTTCTGACAGACGTTTGTGTAAAAGGATGGACAGAGCTGAGATCTGTCCCTTTAAAGAACTTGCAGATAAACCCTTTTCTAAACCTTCTTGTAGAAAAGACAATATCCTACGAATCCTAACCTTACTCCATGAGTAACTCTTGGATTCGCACCAGTGTAAGTATTTACGCCATATCTTATGGTAAATTTTCCTGGTAACAGGTTTCCTAGCCTGTATTAAGGTATCAATTACTGACTCCGAAAATCCACGCTTTGATAAAATCAAGCGTTCAATTTCCATGCAGTCAGCTTCAGAGAAATTAGATTTTGATGTTTAAAAGGACCCTGAATTAGAAGGTCCTGTCTCAGAGGCAGAGACCAAGGTGGACAGGATGACATGTCCACTAGATCTGCATACCAGATCTTGCGTGGCCACGCAGGCGCTATTAGAATCACCGATGCTTTCTCCTGTTTGATCCTGGCAATCAAACGAGGAAGCATTGGGAAGGTTGGAAACACATAAGCCATCCTGAAGGTCCAAGGTGCTGTCAAAGCATCTATCAGGACCGCTCCTGGGTCCCTGGACCTGGACCCGTAACAAGGAAGCTTGGCGTTCTGGCGAGACGCCATGAGATCCATATCTGGTTTGCCCCAACGTCAAAGTATTTGGGCAAAGACCTCCGGATGAAGTTCCCACTCCCCCGGATGAAAAGTCTGGCGACTTAGGAAATCCGCCTCCCAGTTCTCCACGCCTGGGATGTGGATCGCTGACAGGTGGCAAGAGTGAGACTCTGCCCAGCGAATTATCTTTGATACTTCCATCATCGCTAGGGAACTCCTTGTCCCTCCCTGATGGTTGATGTAAGCCACAGTCGTGATGTTGTCCGACTGAAACCTGATGAACCTCAGAGTTGCTAACTGAGGCCAAGTCAGAAGGGCATTGAGAACTGCTCTCAATTCCAGAATGTTTATTGGAAGGAGACTCTCCTCTTGAGACCATGATCCCTGAGCCTTCAGGGAATTCCAGACAGCGCCCCAACCTAGTAGGCTGGCGTCTGTTGTTACAATTGTCCAGTCTGGCCTGCTGAAGGGCATCCCCCTGGACAGATGTGGCCGAGAAAGCCACCATAGAAGAGAATCTCTGGTCTCTTGATCCAGATTCAGCATAGGGGACAAATCTGAGTAATCCCCATTCCACTGACTTAGCATGCACAATTGCAGCGGTCTGAGATGCAGGCGTGCAAAAGGAACTATGTCCATTGCCGCTACCATTAAGCCGATTACCTCCATGCATTGAGCCACTGACGGGTGTTGAATGGAATGAAGGACACGGCAAGCATTTAGAAGTTTTGTTAACCTGTCCTCTGTCAGGTAAATTTTCATTTCTACAGAATCTATAAGAGTCCCCAAGAAGGGAACTCTTGTGAGTGGTAAGAGAGAACTCTTCTCCTCGTTCACTTTCCACCCATGCGACCTTAGAAATGCCAGTACTAACTCTGTATGAGACTTGGCAGTTTGGAAGCTTGACGCTTGTATCAGAATGTCGTCTAGGTACGGAGCTACTGAAATTCCTCGCGGTCTTAGTACCGCCAGAAGAGAGCCCAGAACCTTTGTAAAGATTCTTGGAGCCGTAGCCAACCCGAATGGAAGAGCTACAAACTGGTAATGCCTGTCTAGGAAGGCAAACCTTCGATACCGGTAATGTTCTTTGTGAATCGGTATGTGAAGGTAGGCATCCTTTAAATCCACTGTGGTCATGTACTGACCTCTTTGGATCATGGGTAAGATTGTCCGAATAGTTTCCATTTTGAACGATGGAACTCTTAGGAATATCTTCAATATTGGTCTGAAGGTTCCCTCTTTTTTGGGAACCACAAACAGATTTGAGTAAAACCCTTGTCCGTGTTCCGGCCGCGGAACTGGGTGGATCACTCCCATTAGTAAAAGGTCTTGTACACAGCGTAGAAACGCCTCTTTCTTTATCTGGTTTGTTGACAACCTTGAAAGATGAAATCTCCCTTGTGGAGGAGAAGCTTTGAAGTCCAGAAGATATCCCTGAGATATGATCTCCAACGACCAGGGATCCTGGACATCTCTTGCCCAAGCCTGGGCGAAGAGAGAGTCTGCCCCCCACTAGATCCGTTTCCGGATCGGGGGCCCTCACTTCATGCTGTCTTAGGGGCAGCAGCAGGTTTTCTGGCCTGCTTGCCCTTGTTCCAGGTCTGGTTAGGTTTCCAGCCTTGTCTGTAGCGAGCAACAGCTCCTTCCTGTTTTGGAGCAGAGGAAGTTGATGCTGCTCCTGCCTTGAAGTTACGAAAGGCACGAAAATTAGACTGTCTAGCCCTTGGTTTGGCTCTGTCTTGAGGCAGGGCATGGCCTTTACCTCCCGTAATATCAGCGATAATTTCTTTCAAACCGGGCCCGAATAATGTCTGCCCCTTGAAAGGTATGTTAAGTAATTTAGATTTAGAAGTTACATCAGCTGACCAGGATTTTAACCACAGCGCTCTGCGCGCCTGAATGGCGAATCCGGAATTCTTAGCCGTAAGTTTAGTTAAATGTACTACGGCATCAGAAATAAATGAATTAGCTAGCTTAAGGGTTTTAAGCTTGTGTGTAATCTCATCTAATGGAGCTGAGTCAAGGGTCTCTTCCAGAGACTCAAACCAAAATGCTGCCGCAGCCGTGACAGACGCAATGCATGCAAGGGGTTGCAATATAAAACCTTGTTGAACAAACATTTTCTTAAGGTAACCCTCTAACTTTTTATCCATTGGATCTGAAAAGGCACAGCTATCCTCCACCGGGATAGTGGTACGCTTAGCTAAAGTAGAAACTGCTCCCTCCACCTTAGGGACCGTTTGCCATAAGTCCCGTGTGGTGGCGTCTATTGGAAACATTTTTCTGAATATAGGAGGGGGTGAGAAAGGCACACCGGGTCTATCCCACTCCTTAGTAACAATTTCAGTAAGTCTCTTAGGTATAGGAAAAACGTCAGTACTCGTCGGTACCGCAAAATATTTATCCAACCTACACATTTTCTCTGGGATTGCAACTGTGTTACAATCATTCAGAGCCGCTAACACCTCCCCTAGTAATACACGGAGGTTTTCCAGCTTAAACTTAAAATTTGAAATGTCTGAATCCAGTTTATTTGGATCAGATCCGTCACCCGCAGAATGAAGCTCTCCGTCCTCATGTTCTGCAAATTGTGACGCAGTATCAGACATGGCCCTAGCATTATCAGCGCACTCTGTTCTCACCCCAGAGTGATCTTGTTTTCCCCCTAAGTTCTGGCAATTTAGACAAAACTTCAGTCATAACATTAGCCATGTCTTGTAAAGTGATTTGTAATGGCCGCCCTGATGTACTTGGCGTTACAATATCACGCACCTCCTGAGCGGGAGATGCAGGTACTGACACGTGAGGCAAGTTAGTCGGCATAACTTCCCCCTCGTTGTCTGGTGAATGTTGCTTAACATGTACAGATTGGCTTTTATTTAAAGTAGCATCAATGCAATTAGTACATAAATTTCTATTGGGCTCCACCTTGGCTTTTGAACATATTGCACAAAGAGATTCCTCTGTGTCAGACATGTTTAAACAAACTAGCAATTAGACTAGCAAGCTTGGAAATACTTTTCAACTGAATTTACAAGCAATATGCAAAACGTTACTGTGCCTTTAAGAAGCACACAAAAACTGTCACAGTTGAATAACAATGAACCGGATTAGTTATAGAAACCAAATTTTCACAGTAAATGCATAAATTTAGCAAAGGATTGCACTCATTAGCAATGGATGATTAACCCTTAATATCAGAAAAAACGGATAACAATTGCAAATATAAGCGTTTTTATCACAGTCAAAGCACAGTCTCACAGGTCTGCTGTGAGTGATTACCTCCCTCAAAACTAGTTTTGAAGACCCCTGAGCTCTGTAGAGACGTCCTGGATCATGCAGGGAGAAGAAGGCAGACTGTGACTGAATTTCTAATGCGTAGTAAAAGCGCCAAAATAGGCCCCTCCCACTCACAATACAACAGTGAGGGAAGCTCAGTAAACTGTTTTAATTCAAAACAAACGACAGCCATGTGGAAAATAACGCCCAAATCAATTTTTCACCAAGTACCTCAGATAATTAAACGATTTAACAAGCCAGCAAACGTTTAAAATCTAATTTATGAAATGTCATTAAAAGCCTGCTGCTAGTCGCTCACACTGCAAGTTAGGCTAAAAGTTATATGCATACAGTATTTTCCCAGTGAAGTGCCATTCCCCAGAAATACTTAAGTGTAAACATACATACATATCAGCCTGATACCAGTTGCTACTACTGCATTTAAGGCTGTACTTACATTATATCGGTATTAGCAGTATTTTCTCAGTCAATTCCATTCCTCAGAAAATAATATACTGCAACATACCTCTTTGCAGGTGACCCTGCCCGCTGTCCCCTGTTCTGAAGTACCTCACTCCTCAGAATGGCCGAGAACAGCAAATGGATCTTAGTTACGTCCGCTAAGATCATACACAAAACTCAGGTAGATTCTTCTTCAAATGCTGCCTGAGAAGAAAACAACACACTCCGGTGTCGTTTAAAATAACAAACTTTTGATTGAAGATATAAAAACTAAGTTTAATCACCACAGTCCTCTCACACATCCTATCTATTAGTTGGGTGCAAGAGAATGACTGGGTGTGACGTAGAGGGGAGGAGCTATATAGCAGCTCTGCTTGGGTGATCCTCTTGCACTTCCTGTTGGGGAGGAGTTAATATCCCATAAGTAATGGATGACCCGTGGACTGACTACACTTAACAGGAGAAAATATACTGAACATACCTCAGAGCAGTTAATTCTGCAGGCCGTTCCCCCAGCTGAAGTTTTCCCATACTCTTCAGTTATGTGTGAGAACAGCAGTGGACCTTAGTTACAACCTGCTAAGATCATCAAAAACCTCAGGCAAAACTCTTCTTCTAATTTCTGCCTGAGGTAAAAACAGTACAACGCCGGTACCGTTTAAAAATAAACTTTTGATTGAAGATAAACTACACTAATTCACCACATCTCTTGATACTTCCTTTCTTGTCAAGAGCTGCAAGAGAATGACTGGGAGTGGCAGTTAGGGGAAGAGCTATATAGACAGCTCTGCTGTGGGTCATCCTCTTGCAGCTTCCTGTTGGGAAGGAGAATATCCCACAAGTAATGGATGAATCCGTGGACTGGATACACTTTACAAGAGAAAGTAATGTATTCTTAGAGGCTGCATCAGCAGACCAACATTTAAGCCATAAAGCATATCTGGCAACAACTGAAAGACACAATCTTAGAGTCAATTCTGAGAATATCAAGAATAGCATCACCTATAAAAGCATTAGAAGATTGAAGTATTACCAAAAGCGCTAGGAAATTCTATATCATACTCATTAAGAACCTGAACAGAGAGATTCTCTAACCATTTAGAGATAGCAGCTGATACATCAGAAAAAGCAACAAGCAGGTTTAAAAACGTACTCAGAATGGAGATAAGATTTTCTTACAGCGGAATCAAGCTTCCTATCTAATGTGTCTTTAAACGAAAAACTACTTTCCATAGGAAGAGTAGTTTTTGTAGCCAAGGCAGAAATCGGATCATCAACATCAGGGACATTATTAAAATGCTCATACTTAGCTGACTGAACTTAAATCTGGGGGATGGACTAAAAATACTTAGAGGCTTAAGCCAATCCTTGGCCCAAATTTTAGAGACAGCCATAGGAACAGGAAAACATTCAGATAATTCATCCTGATATTTAAAATAACAATTTAGCCGACTCTTTGAAGTCACACTAACAGAGGTATCATCTGAAACTTCCAAAGCAAGCAATACTTCTTTAAGCAAAGAGCGGATTAACTCAGTCTTGAATAAATACACAGAGGGATATGAATCAATATTGACAAACTCCCTGATCATCAGAAAACACTCCCCCCTCAGACATAACTGACTCACAGTGAGAATCAGAAATACCAGTACTAGTAGAGAAGGCATAGTACTTCCTCAGATAAGGAGGGGGATTCAATTGTTCATGTAAGAATGAGAGACAATCCCTTTAAAAAACCAAAATGTGCAATAGGTTGGTCACTATGCACACACTTTAGATGACAAGCATTAACTCAATTGAGTAGGACGGAAAACCTTAGCCTGTTTGCATAAAACACGTTTACAAATGATAGAAAAATTCTTATCTGAAAAAGCTTCCAAATCTGGATTAGGCACACCTTGCATAGAATCAGTGTGATCCATAAAAAAATACACCCCGTAATAATTAGTAAATACAGAGCTCAGAGGAGACGGAAACCCACACCAACCACCTAGCATCCAAACCGCTACAAAGAGTATCAAAAGCAGCATCTAGGACACCTGTATAGAGAAAAAAAGCGTCAAAAACAGAATTTATGTTTACCTGATAAATTTCTTTCTCCTACGGTGTGTCCGGTCCACGGCTTCATCCTTACTTGTGGGATATTCTCATTCCCTACAGGCATGGCAAAGAGAGCACACAGCAAAGCTGTCCATATAGCCCCCCCTCTAGCTCCGCCCCCCAGTCATTCGACCGACGTTTAGGAGAAAAAGGAGAACCATAAGGTGCAGTGGTGACTGTAGTGTACAAAAAACAAAAATTTTAAACCTGACTAAAAGCCAGGGCGGGCCGTGGACCGGACACACCGTAGGAGAAAGAAATTTATCAGGTAAACAAATTCTGTTTTCTCCTACATTGGTGTATCCGGTCCACGGCTTCATCCTTACTTGTGGGAACCAATACCAAAGCTTTAGGACACGGATGAAGGGAGGGAACAAGTCAGGTTACCTAAACGGAAGGAACCACTGCTTGTAAAACCTCTCTCCCAAAAATAGCCTCCGAAGAAGCATAAGTATCGAATTTGTAAAATTTGGCAAATGTATGCAGAGAAGACCAAGTCGCTGCCTTACAGATCTGTTCAACAGAAGCCTCATTCTTGAAGGCCCATGTGGAAGCCACAGCTCTAGTAGAGTGAGCTGTAATTCGTTCAGGAGGCTGCCGTCCGGCAGTCTCATAAGCCAATCGGATGATGCTTTTTAGCTAAAAGGAAAGAGGTAGCAGTAGCTTTCTGACCTCTCCTCTTACCAGAATAGACGACAAACAAGGATGATGTCTGTCTGAAATCCTTTGTTGCTTCTAAATAGAATTTTAAAGCACGAACCACATCTAGGTTATGTAACAAACGTTCCTTCTTCGAAACTGGATTCAGACACAGAGAAGGAAACATTAATTCCTGGTTAATATTCCTGTTGGAAACCACTTTTGGAAGAAAACCAGGCTTGGTACGTAAAACTACCTTATCTGTATGGAATACCAGATAGGGTGAAGTACACTGCAAAGCAGACAATTCAGAAACTCTTCTAGCAGAAGAAATAGCAACCAAAAACAGAACTTTCCAAGATAGTAACTTAATATCTATGGAATGTAAAGGTTCAAACGGAACCCCTTGAAGAACTGAAAGAACTAAGTTTAGACTCCATGGAGGAGTCATAGGTCTGTAGACAGGCTTGATTCTGACTAACGCCTGTACAAAAGCTTGTACATCTGGCACGGCTGCCAGACGTTTGTGCAACAAGACAGACAGAGCAGATATCTGTCCTTTTAGAGAACTAGCTGACAGACCTTTCTCCAAACCCTCTTGGAGAAAGGAAAGTATCCTTGGAATCCTAATTTTACTCCATGAGTAACCCTTGGATTCGCACCAACAGAGATATTTTTTCCATATCTTATGGTAAATTTTCCTGGTCAAAGGTTTTCTGGCCTGAACCAGAGTATCTATAACAGAATCCGAAAACCCACGCTTAGATAGAATCAAGCGTTCAATTTCCAAGCAGTCAGTTGCAGAGAAACTAGGTTTGGATGTTTGAATGGACCTTGTACTAGAAGGTCCTGTCTCAAAGGTAGCTTCCATGGTGGAGCCGATGACATATTCACCAGGTCTGCATACCAAGTCCTGCGTGGCCATGCAGGAGCTATTAGAATCACCGGAGCCTTCTCCTGTTTGATCCTGGCTACTAGCCTGGGAAGGAGAGGAAACGGTGGAAACACATAAGCTAGATTGAATGACCAAGGCGCCACTAATGCATCTACTAGTGTCGCCTTGGGATCCCTGGACCTGGACCCGTAGCGTGGAACCTTGGAGTTCTGACGAGACGCCATAGGATCCATATCTGGAATGCCCCATAGTTGAGTTAACTGGGCAAAGACCTCCGTGTGAAGTTCCCACTCCCCCGGATGGAAAGTCTGACGACTCAAATAATCCGCCTCCAAGTTGTCTACTCCTGGGATGTGAATTGCAGATAGATGGCAGGAGTGATCCTCCGCCCATTTGATGATCTTGGATACTTCTCTCATCGCCAGGGAACTCTTTGTCCTTCCCTGATGATTGATGTACGCTACAGTCATGTTGTCCGACTGAAATCTTATGAATTTGGCCTTCGCTAGTTGAGGCCAAGCCAGGAGCGCATTGAATATCGCTCTCAGTTCCAAAATGTTTATCGGGAGGAGAGATTCTTCCCGAGACCATAGACCCTGAGCTTTCAGGGAGTCCCAGACCACGCCCCAGCCCAAGAGACTGGCGTCGGTCGTGACAATGATCCACTCTGGTCTGCGGAAACTCATTCCCTGAGACAGGTGATCCTGAGACAACCACCAGAGGAGCGAGTCTCTGGCTTTCTTGTCCATTTGTATCTGGGGAGACAAGTCTGCATAATCCCCATTCCACTGCCTGAGCATGCACAATTGCAGAGGTCTTAGATGAATTCTGGCAAACGGGACTATGTCCATTGCCGCAACCATTAGACCGATTACCTCCATGCACTGAGCCACAGACGGCTGAAGAATGGAATGAAGAACTCGACAAGCATTTGAAAGTTTTGACTTCCTGACCTCCGTCAGAAAGATTTTCATTTCTACCGAGTCTATTATTGTTCCCAGGAAGGAAACCCTTGTGACCGGGGACAGAGAACTTTTTTCTACGTTCACCTTCCACCCGTGAGACCTTAGGAAGGCTAGAACAATATCCGTATGAGCCTTGGCCCTGGGAAAACAGAATTTATGTTTACCTGATAAATTACTTTCTCCAACGGTGTGTCCGGTCCACGGCGTCATCCTTACTTGTGGGATATTCTCTTCCCCAACAGGAAATGGCAAAGAGCCCAGCAAAGCTGGTCACATGATCCCTCCTAGGCTCCGCCTTCCCCAGTCATTCGACCGACGTAAAGGAGGAATATTTGCATAGGAGAAATCATATGATACCGTGGTGACTGTAGTTAAAGAAAATAAATCATCAGACCTGATTAAAAAACCAGGGCGGGCCGTGGACCGGACACACCGTTGGAGAAAGTAATTTATCAGGTAAACATAAATTCTGTTTTCTCCAACATAGGTGTGTCCGGTCCACGGCGTCATCCTTACTTGTGGGAACCAATACCAAAGCTTTAGGACACGGATGATGGGAGGGAGCAAATCAGGTCACCTAGATGGAAGGCACCACGGTTTGCAAAACCTTTCTCCCAAAAATAGCCTCAGAAGAAGCAAAAGTATCAAATTTGTAAAATTTGGTAAAAGTGTGCAGTGAAGACCAAGTCGCTGCCTTATATATCTGATCAACAGAAGCCTCGTTCTTAAAGGCCCATGTGGAAGCCACGGCCCTAGTGGAATGAGCTGTGATTCTTTCAGGAGGCTGCCGTCCGGCAGTCCCATAAGCCAATCTGATGATGCTTTTAAGCCAAAAAGATAGAGAGGTAGAAGTTGCTTTTTTGACCTCTCCTTTTACCAGAATAAACAACAAACAAGGAAGATGTTTGTCTGAAATCCTTTGTAGCATCTAAATAGAATTTTAGAGCACGGACAACGTCCAAATTGTGTAACAAACGTTCCTTCTATGAAACTGGATTCGGACACAAAGAAGGTACAACTATCTCCTGGTTAATATTTTTGTTGGAAACAACCTTCGGAAGAAAACCAGGCTCAGTACGTAAAAACCACCTTATCTGCATGGACCAGATAGGGCGGAGAACACTGCAGAGCAGATAACTCTGAAACTCTTCTAGCAGAAGAAATTGTAACCTAAAACAAAACTTTCCAAGATAATAACTTAATATCTATGGAATGTAAGGGTTCAAACGGAACCCCTTGAAGAACTGAAAGAACTAGATTAAGACTCCAGGGAAGAGTCAAAGGTCTGTAAACAGGCTTGATTCTAACCAGAGCCTGAACAAACGCTTAAACGTCTGGCACAGCTGCCAGCCTTTTGTGAAGTAAAACAGATAAAGCAGAGATCTGTCCCTTCAGAGAACTCGCAGAAAATCCTTTCTCCAAACCTTCTTGTAGAAAGGAAAGAATCTTAGGAATTTTTATCTTGTTCCATGGGAATCCTTTAGATTCACACCAACAGATATATTTTTTCCATATATTATGGTAAATTTTTCTAGTTACAGGCTTTCTAGCCTGAATAAGAGTATCTACTACAGAATCTGAAAACCCATGCTTTGATAAAATCAAGCGTTCAAACTCCAAGCAGTCAGTTGGAGGAAAACCAGATTCGGATGTTCAAATGGACCCTGAATAAGAAGGTCCTGTCTCAAAGGTAGCTTCCATGGTGGAGCCGATGACACATTCACCAGGTCTGCATACCAAGTCCTGCGTGGCCACACAGGAACTATCAAGGTCACCGAAGCCCTCTCCAGATTGATCCTGGCTACCAGCCTGGGAATGAGAGGAAACGGTGGGAATACATAAGCTAGGTTGAAGATCCAAGGTGCTACTATTGTATCCAATAGAGTCGCCTTGGGATCCCTGGATTTGGACCCGTAACAAGGGACCATGAAGTTCTGACGAGAGGCCATCAGAACCAAGTCTGGAATGCCCCATAATTGAGTTATTTGGGCAAAGATTTCCAGATGGAGTACCCACTCCCCCGGATGCTCCTCCATCGCCAGGGAACTCCTTGTTACCCCCTGATGGTTGATATATGTAACAGTCGTCATGATGACTGATTGAAACCTTATGAATTTGGCCTTTGCTAGTCTAGGCCAAGCCTTGAGAGCATTGAATATCACTCTCAGTTCCATTATGTTTATCGGGAGAAGAGAGTCTTCCCGAAACCATAGACCCTGAGTTTTCAGGGGTTCCCAGACCGCGCCCCAGCCCACCAGACTGGCGTCGGTCGTGACAATGACCTATTCTGGTCTGCGGAAGCTCATTCCCTGTGACAGGTTGTCCAGGGTCAGCCACCAACGGAGTGAATCTCTGGTTATTTGATCTACTTGTATCGTCGGAGACAAGACTGTATAATCCCCATTCCACTGTCTGAGCATGCCCAGGTGCAATGGTCTTAGATGAATTCGTGCAAAAGGAACTATGTCCATTGCCGCAACCATCAACCCTATTACTTCCATGGACTGCGCTATGGAAGGAATAAGAACAGAATGAAGTACCTGACAAGAGCTTAGAAGTTTTGATTTTCTGGCCTCTGTCAGAAAAACCTTCATTTCTAAGGAAACTATTATTGTTCCCAAGAAGGGAACTCTTGTTGACGGGGACAGAGAACTTTTTTCTATGTTCACTTTCCACCTGTGAGATCTGAGAAAGGCTAGGACAATGTCCGTATGAGCCCTTGCTTTGACAGAGACTACACCTGAATCAGGATGTCGTCCAAGTAAGGTACTACTGCAATGCCCCTTGGTCTTAGCACCGCTAGAAGGGACCCTAGTACCTTTGTGAAAATCCTTGGAGCAGTGGCTAATCCGAATGGAAGTGCCACAGGTAATGCTTGTCCAGAAAGGCGAACCTCAGGAACCGAAAATGTTCCTTGTGGATAGGAATACGTAGGTACGCATCCTTTAAGTCCACCATGGTCATGAATTGACCTTCCTGGATGGTAGAAAGGATCGTTCGAATAGTTTCCATTTTGAATGATGAAACCCTTAGAAACTTGTTTAGAATCTTGAGATCCAAAATAGGTCTGAATGTTCCCTCTTATTTGGGAATTATGAACAGGTTGGAGTAAAAACCCATCCCTTGTTCTCCTAATGGAACAGGATGAATCACTCCCATGCTTAACAGGTCTTCTACACAGTGTAAGAATGCCTGTTCGAAGATAATTGAGACCCGTGGAACCTTCCCCTTGGGAGTAGTTCCCTGAATTCCAGGAGATAACCTTGAGAAACTATTTCTAGCGCCCAAGGATCCTGAACATCTCTTGCCCCAACCTGAGCAAAGAAAGAAAGTCTGCCCCCCACCAGATCCTTCCCAGATCGGGGGCCAACACTTCATGCTGTTTTGGTAGCAGTGGCAGGTGACTTGGCCTGCTTATCCTTGTTCCAGCCTTGCATCGGCCTCCAGGCTGGCTTGGTTTGAGAAGTATTACCCTCTTGCTTAGAGGGTGTAGATCTGAAATAATCTCTTTCAAGTCAGGGCCAAACAGTGTTTTACCCTTGAAAGGGATGTTAAGCAAAAGCGCTCTGCGCGCCACGATAGCAAACCCTGAATTATTCGCCGCTAATCTAGCTAATTGCAAAGCGGCATCTAAAATAAAAAAGAGTTAGCCAATTTAAGAGCTTGAACTCTGTCCAAAACCTCCTTGTACGAAGATTCTTTATTAAGCGACTTTTCTAGTTCTTCGAACCAGAAACACGCAGCTGTAGTGACAGGAACAATGCATGAAATTGGTTGTAGAAGGTAACCTTGCTGAACAAACATCTTTTTAAGCAAACCCTCTAACCTTTAATCCATAGGATCTTGAAAGCACAACTATCTTCTATAGGAATAGAAGTGCGTTTGTTTAGAGTAGAAACCGCCCCCTCGACCTTGGGGACTGTATGCTATAAGTCCTTTCTGGGGTCGACTATAGGAAACTAATTTCTTAAATATAGGGGGAGGACAAAGGGTATGCCGGGCCTTTCCCACTCCTTATTTACTATGTCCGCCACCCGCTTGGGTATAGGAAAAACATCGGGGGGCACCGGAACCTCTAGGAACTTGTCCATCTTACCTAATTTCTCTGGAATGACCAAATTGTCACAATCATCCAGAGTAGATAATACCTCCTTAAGTAGTGCGTGGAGATGTTGAAATTTAAATTTAAAAGTTACAATATCAGGTTCTGCTTGTTGAGAAATTTTCCCTGAATCTGAAATTTCTCCCTCAGACAAAACCTCCCTCCTGGCCCCTTCAGATAGGTGTGAGGGTATGTCAGAAAAGATATCATCAGCGTCCTCTTGCTCCTCAGTGTTTAAAACAGAGCAATCACGCTTTCTGATAAGTAGGCATTTTGGAAAAAAATGCATGCAATAGAATTATCCATTACAGCCATTAATTGTTGTATGGTAATAAGTATTGGCGCACTAGATGTACTAGGGGCCTCTTGTGTGGGCAAAACTGGTGTAGACACAGAAGGGGATGATGCAGTACCATGCTTACTCCCCTCATTAGAGGAATCATCTTGGGCAATATCATATCTATGGCATTATTATCCCTACTTTGTTTGGACATTATGACACAAATATATCACATATATTTAAAAGGGGGGACACATTGGCTTTCATACATATAGAACATCGTTATCTGATGGTTCAGACATGTTAAACAGGCTTAAACTTGTTAACAAAGCACAAAAAACGTTTTACAATAAAACCGTTACTGTCCCTTTAAATTTTAAACTGAACACACTTTATTACTGAATATGTGAAAAAGTATGAAGGAATTGTTCAAATTTCACCAAAATTTCACCACAGTAACTTAAAGCCTTAAAAGTATTGCACACCAAATTTGAAAGCTTTAACCCTTTTAACATTTAACCCCTATACAGTCCCAGGTATCTGCTTTGTTGAGACCCAACCAAGCCCAGAGGGGAATACGATACCAAATGATGCCTTCTATAAGCTTTTTCAGTGGTTCTTAGCTCCTCACACATGCATCTGCATGCCATGCTTTCCAAAAACAACTGCGCATTAGTGGCGCGAAAATGAGGCTCTGTCTATGACTAGAAAAGGCCCCCAGTGAAAAAGGTGTCCAATACAGTGCCTGCCGTTTTTATTAAAACAATCCCCAAGATTTAACAACTATTAAAAGTAATAATCTGCCAAATATAATTAGTAAAGTAATCGTTTTAGCCCAGAAAAATGTCTACCAGTTTTTTAAGCCCTAATGAAGCCCTTTATTCTTTTACTTAAAGAAAATGGCTTACCGGTTCCCATAGGGAAAATGACAGCTTCCAGCATTACCGAGTCTTGTTAGAAATGTGTCATACCTCAAGCAGCAAAAGTCTGCTCACTGCTTCCCCCAACTGAAGTTAATTCCTCTCAACAGTCCTGTGTGGAAACAGCCATCGATTTTAGTAACGGTTGCTAAAATCATTTTCCTCTTACAAACAGAAATCTTCATCTCTTTCCTGTTTCAGAGTAAATAGTACATACCAGCACTATTTTAAAATAACAAACTCTTGATTGAAGAATAAAAACTACATTTAAACACCAAAAAACTCTAAGCCATCTCCGTGGAGATGTTGCCTGTACAACGGCAAAGAGAATGACTGGGGAAGGCGGAGCCTAGGAGGGATCATGTGACCAGCTTTGCTGGGCTCTTTGCCATTTCCTGTTGGGGAAGAGAATATCCCACAAGTAAGGATGACGCCGTGGACCGGACACACCTATGTTGGAGAAAAGACGACGCCTGTATTAAGATGTCGTCTAGGTAAAGTGCTACTGCAATGCCCCGCGGTCTTAGTACCGCTAGAAGGGACCCTAGCACCTTTGTGAAAATTCTGGGAGCGGTGGCCAACCCGAAGGGAAGGGCCACGAACTGGTAATGCTTGTCCAGAAAGGCGAACCTTAGGAACTGATGGTGATTTTTGTGGATAGGAATATGCAGGTATGCATCCTTTAGGTGCACGGTAGTCATGTATTGACCCTCCTGGATCATCGGCAAAATTGTTCGAATTGTTTCCATTTTGAATGATGGAACTTTGAGGAATTTGTTTAGGATCTTTAAGTCCAGAATTGGCCTGAACGTTCCCTCCTTTTTAGGAACTACAAACAGGTTGGAGTAAAAACCCAGTCCTTGTTCTGCTTTTGGGACTGGGTGTATCACTCCCATTTTGAAAAGGTCTTCTATGTAAGAATGCCCGTCTCTTGTCTGGTCTAAAGACAAGCGAGATGTGAAACCTTCCCTTTGGAGGAAGGTCCTTGAATTCTAGGAGATACCCCTGAGATCCAATCTCTAAAGCCCAGGGGTCTAGGACATCTCTTGCCCAAGCCTGAGCAAAGAGAGACAGTCTGCCCCCTACCAGAACCGGTCCCGGATCGGGGGCCATCCTTTCATGCTGATTTGGTAGCAGCAGCAGGCTTTTTGGCCTGTTTTCCCTTGTTCCAGCCTTGCAGTGGTTTCCATGCTGGTTTGGGCTGGGAAGTGTTACCCTCTTGTCTAGAGGCTGCAGAGTTAGAAGCCGGTCCGTTCCTGAAATTGAGAAAGGAACGAAAATTAGACTTATTTTTTGCTTTGAAAGGCCTATCCTGTGGAAGGGCATGGCCCTTTCCCCCAGTGATGTCTGAAATAATCTCCTTCAATTCTGGCACGAATAGGGTCTTACCTTTGAAAGGAATATTAAGCAATTTTGTTTTGGACGACACATCCGACGACCAAGATTTTAGCCAAAGCGCCCTGCGCGCCACTATTGCAAAACCTGAATTTTTTGCCGCTAATTTGGCCAATTAAAAAGCGGCATCCAAAATAAAGGAATTAGCCAACTTCAGTGCGTGAATTCTGTCCATGACCTCATCATATGGAGTCTCCTTTTGGAGCACATTTTCTAGTTCATCGAACCAAAAACAGAATTTATGTTTACCTGATAAATTACTTTCTCCAACGGTGTGTCCGGTCCACGGCGTCATCCTTACTTGTGGGATATTCTCTTCCCCAACCGGAAATGGCAAAGAGCCCAGCAAAGCTGGTCACATGATCCCTCCTAGGCTCCGCCTACCCCAGTCATTCGACCGACGTTAAGGAGGAATATTAGCATAGGAGAAACCATATGGTACCGTGGTGACTGTAGTTAAAGAAAATAAAATATCAGACCTGATTAAAAAAACCAGGGCGGGCCGTGGACCGGACACACCGTTGGAGAAAGTAATTTATCAGGTAAACATAAATTCTGTTTTCTCCAACATAGGTGTGTCCGGTCCACGGCGTCATCCTTACTTGTGGGAACCAATACCAAAGCTTTAGGACACGGATGAAGGGAGGGAGCAAATCAGGTCACCTAAATGGAAGGCACCACGGCTTGCAAAACCTTTCTCCCAAAAATAGCCTCAGAAGAAGCAAAAGTATCAAACTTGTAAAATTTGGTAAAAGTGTGCAGTGAAGACCAAGTCGCTGCCCTACATATCTGATCAACAGAAGCCTCGTTCTTGAAGGCCCATGTGGAAGCCACAGCCCTAGTGGAATGAGCTGTGATTCTTTCGGGAGGCTGCCGTCCTGCAGTCTCGTAAGCCAATCTGATGATGCTTTTAATCCAAAAGGAGAGAGAGGTAGAAGTTGCTTTTTGACCTCTCCTTTTACCGGAGTAAACAACAAACAAGGAAGATGTTTGTCTAAAATCCTTTGTAGCATCTAAATAGAATTTTAGAGCGCGAACAACATCCAAATTGTGCAACAAACGTTCCTTCTTTGAAACTGGTTTCGGACACAGAGAAGGTACGATAATCTCCTGGTTAATGTTTTTGTTAGAAACAACTTTTGGAAGAAAACCAGGTTTAGTACGTAAAACCACCTTATCTGCATGGAACACCAGATAAGGAGGAGAACACTGCAGAGCAGATAATTCTGAAACTCTTCTAGCAGAAGAAATTGCAACTAAAAACAAAACTTTCCAAGATAATAACTTAATATCAACGGAATGTAAGGGTTCAAACGGAACCCCCTGAAGAACTGAAAGAACTAAATTGAGACTCCAAGGAGGAGTCAAAGGTTTGTAAACAGGCTTAATTCTAACCAGAGCCTGAACAAAAGCTTGAACATCTGGCACAGCTGCCAGCTTTTTGTGAAGTAACACAGACAAGGCAGAAATCTGTCCCTTCAGGGAACTTGCAGATAACCCTTTTTCTAATCCGTCTTGAAGGAAGGATAAAATCTTAGGAATCTTAACCTTGTCCCAAGGGAATCCTTTAGATTCACACCAACAGATATATTTTTTCCAAATCTTGTGGTAAATCTTTCTAGTTACAGGCTTTCTGGCCTGAACAAGAGTATCAATAACAGAATCTGAGAATCCTCGCTTCGATAGAATCAAGCGTTCAATCTCCAAGCAGTCAGCTGGAGTGAAACCAGATTCGGATGTTCGAACGGACCCTGAACAAGAAGGTCTCGTCTCAAAGGTAGCTTCCAAGGTGGAGCCGATGACATATTCACCAGATCTGCATACCAAGTCCTGCGTGGCCACGCAGGAGCTATCAAGATCACCGACGCCCTCTCCTGATTGATCCTGGCTACCAGCCTGGGGATGAGAGGAAACGGCGGGAACACATAAGCTAGTTTGAAGGTCCAAGGTGCTACTAGTGCATCCACTAGAGCCGCCTTGGGATCCCTGGATCTGGACCCGTAGCAAGGAACTTTGCAGTTCTGACGAGAGGCCATTAGATCCATGTCTGGAATGCCCCACCGCTGGGTGACTTGGGCAAAGATTTCCGGATGGAGTTCCCACTCCCCCGGATGCAATGTCTGACGACTCAGAAAATCCGCTTCCCAATTTTCCACTCCTGGGATGTGGATAGCAGACAGGTGGCAGGAGTGAGACTCCGCCCATAGAATGATTTTGGTCACTTCTTCCATCGCTAGGGAACTCCTTGTTCCCCCCTGATGGTTGATGTACGCAACAGTCGTCATGTTGTCTGATTGAAACCGTATGAACTTGGTCCTCGCTAGCTGAGGCCAAGCCTTGAGAGCATTGAATATCGCTCTCAGCTCCAGAATATTTATCGGTAGAAGAGATTCTTCCCGAGACCAAAGACCCTGAGCTTTCAGGGATCCCCAGACCGCGCCCCAGCCCATCAGACTGGCGTCGGTCGTGACAATGACCCACTCTGGTCTGCGGAACGTCATCCCTTGTGACAGATTGTCCAGGGACAGCCACCAACGGAGTGAGTCTCTGGTCCTCTGATTTACTTGTATCTTCGGAGACAAGTCTGTATAGTCCCCATTCCACTGACTGAGCATGCACAGTTGTAATGGTCTTAGATGAATGCGCGCAAAAGGAACTATGTCCATTGCCGCTACCATCAACCCGATCACTTCCATGCACTGAGCTATGGAAGGAAGAGGAACGGAATGAAGTATCCGACAAGAGTCTAGAAGTTTTGTTTTTCTGGCCTCTGTTAGAAAGATCCTCATTTCTAAGGAGTCTATAATTGTTCCCAAGAAGGGAACCCTTGTTGACGGGGATAGAGAACTCTTTTCCACGTTCACTTTCCAGCCGTGAGATCTGAGAAAGGCCAGGACGATGTCCGTGTGAGCCTTTGCTTGAGGAAGGGACGACGCTTGAATCAGAATGTCGTCCAGGTAAGGTACTACTGCAATGCCCCTTGGTCTTAGCACCGCTAGAAGGGACCCTAGTACCTTTGTGAAAATCCTTGGAGCAGTGGCTAATCCGAAAGGAAGCGCCACGAACTGGTAATGTTTGTCCAGGAATGCGAACCTTAGGAACCGATGATGTTCCTTGTGGATAGGAATATGTAGATACGCATCCTTTAAATCCACCGTGGTCATGAATTGACCTTCCTGGATGGAAGGAAGAATAGTTCGAATGGTTTCCATCTTGAACGATGGAACCTTGAGAAACTTGTTTAAGATCTTGAGATCTAAGATTGGTCTGAACGTTCCCTCTTTTTTGGGAACTATGAACAGATTGGAGTAGAACCCTATCCCTTGTTCTCTTAGTGGAACAGGATGAATCACTCCCATTTTTAACAGGTCTTCTACACAATGTAAGAACGCCTGTCTTTTTATGTGGTCTGAAGACAACTGAGACCTGTGGAACCTCCCCCTTGGGGGAAGTCCCTTGAATTCCAGAAGATAACCCTGGGAGACTATTTCTAGCGCCCAAGGATCCAGAACATCTCTTGCCCAAGCCTGAGCGAAGAGAGAGAGTCTGCCCCCCACCAGATCCGGTCCCGGATCGGGGGCCAATATTTCATGCTGTCTTGGTAGCAGTGGCAGGTTTCTTGGCCTGCTTTCCCTTATTCCAGCCTTGCATTGGTCTCCAAGCTGGCTTGGCTTGAGAAGTATTACCCTCTTGCTTAGAGGACGTAGCACTTTGGGCTGGTCCGTTTTTACGAAAGGGACGAAAATTAGGTCTATTTTTCGCCTTGAAAGGCCGATCCTGAGGAAGGGCGTGGCCCTTACCCCCAGTGATATCAGAGATAATCTCTTTCAAGTCAGGGCCAAACAGCGTTTTCCCCTTGAAAGGAATGTTTAGTAGCTTGTTCTTGGAAGACGCATCAGCCGACCAAGATTTCAACCAAAGCGCTCTGCGCGCCACAATAGCAAACCCAGAATTCTTAGCCGCTAACCTAGCCAATTGCAAAGTGGCGTCTAGGGTGAAAGAATTAGCCAATTTGAGAGCATTGATTCTGTCCATAATCTCCTCATAAGGAGGAGAATCACTATCGAGCGCCTTTATCAGCTCATCAAACCAGAAACATGCGGCTGTAGTGACAGGGACAATGCATGAAATTGGTTGTAGAAGGTAACCCTGCTGAACAAACATCTTTTTAAGCAAACCTTCTAATTTTTTATCCATAGGATCTTTGAAAGCACAACTATCCTCTATGGGTATAGTGGTGCGTTTGTTTAAAGTAGAAACCGCTCCCTCGACCTTGGGGACTGTCTGCCATAAGTCCTTTCTGGGGTCGACCATAGGAAACAATTTTTTAAATATGGGGGGAGGGACGAAAGGAATACCGGGCCTTTCCCATTCTTTATTAACAATGTCCGCCACCCGCTTGGGTATAGGAAAAGCTTCTGGGAGCCCCGGCACCTCTAGGAACTTGTCCATTTTACATAGTTTCTCTGGGATGACCAACTTTTCACAATCATCCAGAGTGGATAATACCTCCTTAAGCAGAATGCGGAGATGTTCCAACTTAAATTTAAATGCAATTACATCAGGTTCAGCCTGTTGAGAAATGTTCCCTGAATCAGTAATTTCTCCCTCAGACAAAACCTCCCTGGCCCCCTCAGATTGGGTTAGGGGCCCTACAGAGATATTAATATCAGCGTCGTCATGCTCTTCAGTAACTAAAACAGAGCAGCCACGCTTACGCTGACAAGGGTTCATTTTGGCTAAAATGTTTTTGACAGAATTATCCATTACAGCCGTTAATTGTTGCATAGTAAGGAGTATTGGCGCGCTAGATGTACTAGGGGCCTCCTGAGTGGGCAAGACTCGTGTAGACGAAGGAGGGAATGATGCAGTACCATGCTTACTCCCCTCACTTGAGGAATCATCTTGGGCATCATTGTCATTATCACATAAATCACATTTATTTAAATGAACAGGAATTCTGGCTTCCCCACATTCAGAACACAGTCTATCTTGTAGTTCAGACATGTTAAACAGGCATAAACTTGATAATAAAGTACAAAAAACGTTTTAAAATAAAACCGTTACTGTCACTTTAAATTTTAAACTGAACACACTTTATTACTGCAATTGCGAAAAAACATGAAGGAATTGTACAAAATTCACCAAATTTTCACCACAGTGTCTTAAAGCCTTAAAAGTATTGCACACCAAATTTGGAAGCTTTAACCCTTAAAATAACGGAACCGGAGCCGTTTTAACACTTTAACCCCTTTACAGTCCCTGGTATCTGCTTTGCTGAGACCCAACCAAACCCAAAGGGGAATACGATACCAAATGACGCCTTCAGAAAGTCTTTTCTAAGTATCAGAGCTCCTCTCACATGCGACTGCATGCCATGCTTCTCAAAAACAAGTGCGCCACACCGGCGCGAAAATGAGGCTCTGCTTATGCTTTGGGAAAGCCCCTAAGAAATAAGGTGTCTAATACAGTGCCTGCCGATATTATAATATCAATATACCCAGATAAAATGATTCCTCAAGGCTAAATATGTGTTAATAATGAATCGATTTAGCCCAGAAAAGTCTACAGTCTTAATAAGCCCTTGTGAAGCCCTTATTTACCATCGTAATAAACATGGCTTACCGGATCCCATAGGGAAAATGACAGCTTCCAGCATTACATCGTCTTGTTAGAATGTGTCATACCTCAAGCAGCAAGAGACTGCACACTGTTCCCCCAACTGAAGTTAATTGCTCTCAACAGTCCTGTGTGGAACAGCCATGGATTTTAGTTACGGTTGCTAAAATCATTTTCCTCATACAAACAGAAATCTTCATCTCTTTTCTGTTTCTGAGTAAATAGTACATACCAGCACTATTTCAAAATAACAAACTCTTGATTGAATAATAAAAACTACAGTTAAACACTAAAAAACTCTAAGCCATCTCCGTGGAGATGTTGCCTGTACAACGGCAAAGAGAATGACTGGGGTAGGCGGAGCCTAGGAGGGATCATGTGACCAGCTTTGCTGGGCTCTTTGCCATTTCCTGTTGGGGAAGAGAATATCCCACAAGTAAGGATGACGCCGTGGACCGGACACACCTATGTTGGAGAAAAGACGCCGCCGTGGTGACAGGAATAATGCACGAAATTGGTTGAAGAAGGAAACCTTGCTGAACAAAAATTTTCTTAAGCAATCCTAATTTTTTATCCATAGGATCTTTGAAAGCGCAACTGTCCTCTATTGGGATAGTTGTGCGCTTAGCTAACGTTGAAACTGCCCCCTCTACCTTAGGGACCGTCTGCCATGCATCCCATGAATGAGGCCTCCTCCCTCTGCATTCCAGAGTGAAGGGGCCTTTCTGACAAGATTAGGTGTCTAAACGGCTGCCAGGCGCAAATAAAATTCCCCAAAAGTGTTTCAAGGTTTGAAAAACACTCCAAATGTCACATAAACATGTTAAAAAACAAACAACTTAGCCCAATAGTGTCAACCAGCATAGAGCCCAAGTTATAAGCCTTAATTCTGTTACTGAGTCTAAGAAAATGGCTTACCTATCCCAGAAGGGAAAACTGACAGTCTTCTAGCATTACTAGGTCTTGTTAGAAAAGTGATCATACCTGAAGCAGATAAGCCTGCAAACTGTTCCCCCCAACTGAAGTTCTCTGGTTTCAACAGTCCTGCATGGGAACAGCAATGGATTTTAGTTACTGGTGCTAAAATCATACTCCTCTAACAGAAATCTTCATCACTTTCTGTTGTAGAGTAAATAGTACAAACCGGCACTATTTTAAAATAAACTCTTGATAGAAGAAATAAAAACTACAACTAACACCACATACTCTTTACCATCCCTGTGGAGATGCTACTTGTACAGAGCGGCAAAGAGAATGACTGGGGGGCGGAGCTAGAGGGGGGCTATATGGACAGCTTTGCCATTTCCTGTAGGGAATGAGAATATCCCACAAGTAAGGATGAAGCCATGGACCGGACACACCAATGTAGGAGAAATGAAGCACAATTACGCCATCAACCTGTGACACAGGCCAGCATACCACAAATGCGCATGCTCACCCACTAAGCGCAATTTTTTTTTTATTAAAGAAACACACCTACTATTAAAAATAATAAAGATCCCCCAAAGAGCTCATCAAATTAAGAATGTGCTGATTAAGTTTGTCAAGGTTATTTAAAAATACATTTTTAGAGCCACCCACATAAAATATAAACTTATCTTAAAAACTTAACCGAGTACTGAGAAAGTTAGCAGTAGTAAGTTTAAGCATGCCATGGAGTAAGAATATAAGACAAATAAGTGCAAAGAAAGTTTGCTGCACTAAATGACAGAAAAACAAAATTTATGCTTACATGATAAATTTCTTTACGGATATGGAGAGTCCACATCATCAATTACTAGTAGAAATATCACTCCTAGCCAGCAGGAGGCGGCAAAGAGCAACACAGCAAAGCTGTTAAGTGCCACTCCCCTACCCGTAACCCCTAGTCATTCGACTGGAGGGAAATGGAAAAATGAATAACACAAAGGTGTAGAGGTGCCTGAGGTTAAACAAAAAATAACTGTCTTAAAATAAGGGTGGGGTCATGGACTCTCCATATCCAGAAAGAAAGAAATGTATCAGGTAAGCATAAATTTTGATTTCTTTCCTAAGATATGGAGAGTCCACTATGTTATCAATTACTAGTGGGAGCCAATACGCAAGCTAGAGGGCACAGATGACTAGGGAGGAAGAGCAAGGCAGACAAACAGAAGGCACCACCGCTCGAAGAACCTTTCTCCCAAAAGAAGCCTCAGCCGAGGCAAAAGTATCAAATTTGTAAAAAAGTGTGCAGAGGACACCAAGTTGCAGCCTTGCAAATCTGTTCCACAGAAGCTTCATTTTTGAAAGCCCAAGGAGGAGACAGCCCTAGCAATCTCCTAAGCAAAACGAAAAATACTTCTCAACCAGAGTGAAAGAAGTAGAAGTAGCTTTCCGACCCTTCCGCTTTGCTGAGAAACAAACAGGGCAAAAGACTGGTGAAAATCCTTAGTCGCCTGTAGGTAGAATTTTAGAGCACGCACATCATCTAAGTTGTGCAATAGACGTTCTTTATGAGAAGGATTGGGACACAGAAGTAACAAAAATTTCCTGATTAATATTTCTATCTGAAACCACTTTAGGGAGAAATCTCAACTTAGTACGCAGGACTGCCTTATCCGCAAGAAAGATAAGGTAGGGCGAATAACACTGCAAAGCCGAGAGCTCTGAGACCCTTCGAGCAGAAGAGATAGCAGCAAGAAACAAAACCTTCCAAGATAACTTAAGATCTATGGAATGCATTGGCTCAAACGGAGCCTGCTGAAAAAATTTTAAGAACATGTTAAGGCTCCAAGGTGGAGCAACAGGTTTAAACACAGGCCTGATTCTAACCAGGGCCTGACAAAAAGATTGAACATCTGGCACATCCGCCAGACGCTTGTGCAACAAAATAGATAACGCAGAAATCTGACCCTTCAGAGAACTGACCGACAATCCTTTCGCCAGACCTTCCTGGAGAAAAAACTAAATTCTAGAAATCCTGACCCTAAGAGTAGCCTTTGGATTCACACCAATAAAGGTATTTACGCCATACTTGCAAGCCTGGATAATGGTCTCAATTACCAACTCAGAAAAACCAAGCTTAGACAGAACTAAGCATTCAATCTCCAAGCAGTCAGCTTCAGAAAAAAAAAGATTTGGATGGAGAAATGGACCCCGAGTTAGAAGCATCTTCCTCAGATGTAACCTCCAAGGTGGCAGAGATGACATCTTCACTAGATCTGCATACCAGCTCCTGCGAGGAAATGCAGGAGTTATTAGAATTACCGACGCTCTCTCCTGTTTGATACGAGCAATGACTCGTGGAAGGAGCGTAAACCGAGGAAACAGGTATGCTAGACCGAAATCCAAAGGAACCGCCAGAGCATCTATCAGGGCGGCCTGCTGATCTCTTGACTGTAAACTGTACTGAGAAAGTTTGGCGTTCTGCCGAGACGCCATCAGATACAACTCCGGCACCCCCCATTCGAGGGTCAACCTGGAGAAAACCTACGGATGGAGAGCCCACTCCCCGGTATGGAATGTCTGTCTGCTCAGGAAATCCGCTTCACAGTTGTCCACTCCTGGAATGTGGAAGGCAGACAGACAATTGTGAGATTCTGCCCACTGAATAATCCGTGCCACCGCCTTCATGGCTAAGGAACTCTGAGTTTCTCCCTGGTGGTTGATGTAAGCCACTGAGGTTATATTGTCCAACTGGCACCTGATAAACCGGGCTAAGGACAACTGAGGCCAAGCCAGCAGAGCATTGTAAATCACTCAACTCAAAGATGTTTATTGGGAGAGCAAACTCCTCCTGAGTCCATAGTCCCTGTGCCTTCAAGTCATAGACCGCTCCCCAGACTAGCAGGCTGGCGTCCGAGGTCACAATCACCCAGAAAGGTCTCCGGAAGCAAGTGCCCCGAGACAGATGCTCCTGAGAACACCACCACGGGAGAGTCTCGTCAACTGGTCTAGATCTATCCTCTGGGACAGATCTGCATGGTCTCTGTTCCACTGTCTGAGCATGCATAACTGCAGAGCTCTCAAATGGAATCGTGCAAGCAGAATGATGTCCATGGAAGCGACCATCAGACCAATAACCTCCATACATTGAGTTACTGATGACCGAACAGTAGACTGTAGAGAGGCAAGAGGAGAGAATTTTGGATTTTCTGACCTCAGTCACAAAAAACTTTTCATAGATAGGGAATCTAATATGGTTCCTAAGAAAACTACCCTTGTAGCTGAAACAAGGGAACTCTTTTCCAGATTCACTTTCCATCCGTGAGAACGTAGAAAAGACAACAAGATCTCTGTATGAGAGTTTGCTTGTTGAAAAGATGGCGCCTGAACCAATAGGTCATTCAGGTAGGGTGCCACTGCAATTCTCTGAAACCTGATCACTGCCAAGAGAGCCCCCAGAACCTTTGAGAAAATTCTGGGAGCTGTGGCAAGGCCAAACGGAAGAGCCACAAACTGAAAGTGTTTGTCTAGAAAGGCAAATCTAAGGAACTTGTGATGATCCCTGTGGATAGGAACATGAAGATACCCATCCTTCATGTCTATGGTTATCATGAACTGACCATCTTGGACCATAGGAAGAATGGAATGAATGGTTTCCATTTTGAAGGAGAGTACTCTGAGAAACTTGAGACACTTTAGGTCTAGAATGGGTCGAAAAGTTCCCTCTTTTTTGGGAACCACAAACAGATTTGAATTGAACCCTAGGCCCTGTTCCCTTACTGGAACTGGAACTATTACTCCCAGGGAGGAAAGGTCCCGAACACAGTTCAAGAATGCCTCTTTATCTGGTCTGGAAGAGGAAGACTTTCCTTTGTAGTTACGAAAGGAGCGAAAATTACTTTGACGTCCATTAGGTCCACCAGCAATATCACAGCATCATCCTGAGAGACATGAGGCTCATAGGGCAAAAACTTTTCTTTACATTCTAGTGTTCTAGCTAAACATGTGGAACAAAATTGCAAAGAAGAAACAATTTGTGCATCAAGACAAACAATTATTAAACACATTTTCCTCATCCATGTCCTTCTTAAAAAATTTGAACCCAAAAGGAAAAATTAAAAGCTTTGAAAAGAAAAACTGTTGCTTTAAGACAGTCCGAGTTAAGACTTAAGTGTTATATTGAATAACAGTCAAAAAGGACCTGAAACATAAAACCTTTACACCTCAGCAGAAACTGAGGTGCTAACCGCTTCTATGAGACTCTAAACGCGAATGCAAAAAAGCCGACAAACTGCAGGGCTTCACAGAAATGCAGCTCTGTTCTGATGGCTGAACAGAGAGGTGATCTGCAATACCGTTCAAATACTCCTCCTACTACTACCAATAAACAATGCAAGGCAATGCCAGATAGAAATGGACCCTTCCTAAAACACACTGCCGCCAATAAACCTGTCTAAACTATAAGTGGCACCCGGTATCAGCCCAAATAAACACTTAAAACCCTTCAGTGATAAAAATAAAAAAGAGCCTCAGAGAAGACTGCATAGAGATAGCACTATACACCTTAGGAATGGAGCCCCACAAATCAAGTTGAGAGTCCGGGACCAACATTTTAAAAGATGAAGGGGAAAAGGAAGAACCAATTCTTTCCCTTTCGTTCTTAATAATGTTAGCCATCTTAACCAGCACAGGAAAAGTCAAAGGAACTTTCCTGTCTTCGTAAACTCTGTCTAATTTAGATATCATAGGTTCTAAAGGCAGCGCGGCCTCTGGAACCTCTAATGTAAACAGAACCTCCTTTAATAAAAAACACAAGTGCTCAATTTTAAATCTAAAGGACGGTTCCTCCATAGCAGGAGGCTTAGACACTAAGGACTCCGACCCAGGAAGTGCACCCTCTGAAGCTACAAAGGTTAACTCATCATTGGGAAAACTGGGACATAATAGCTACAACAGATAAATATTTAGATGACTCCAGGTCAGGAGAGCAATGTTTAACCTTTCTCTTGCGTTTGCTAGAGAGGTAAAGCAATGAGGTCCGCAGAAACAGCCGTTTGTAATTGCGCGGCAAAGTCTACAGGAAGAAGGTTCCCTCCAAATGGAGGATTAGGTGTGCTACGGGGAACTGCATGTGGAGTGGATAATGTAGCAAGGGTAGTAATCTCACAGTACGCCGAGTCCTGAGAGGTAGACGGCTCAGAGGGACTAAGAGCCTTAGCAGGCTTGTCTCGCTTCTTAGACTTTATAACGGTGTTAAGGCATTTGAAAAATAAATTAAGTGGGCGGGAAAACCACGGCCTAATCACAATATTAACAGGTATGATTTGTTATAGAATAAGTACCTTCTAAAATGTCAGAGTCCTCCATATCTCAAGTTATACCCACAGAAGGACACAAATAAAAACGTTTTTTATTATAGAAAACTGCACCTTTAAACTCCCAATGGCTGGGGCGCTTAACACCTCCTAGACCCAGACAGTTAACAGAGAAAACCCTCTCCTCAGGTTTAAGTCTCAGTCGGAATGGAGGAAATGAACATAGAACACACCCGGTCACATGGAGTGCAAGACAGTACTTCCCCTGTTATTACAAGTACAGCAAGTAATAGATGTTCAGCACTTTCAAAAACGAAAGTGAAACTTAAAAGTGAAACCTGTTTGTTCCAGCCAAAAACACAGTCTATCAGCCCAGGAAAAAAAAAATAATCACACAAAGCAGCATGTAAATAATTAACACACTGAATAATTAACCCCAACTGTTCAATAAACCCCCTTCACAGGATATAAACCCTGGATCCCATCAACGTATAAAGGAGCCACACTGACCTCGTTATAGTGTTTTACGTGTAAAAATTGAAACAATCTTACCTCCAGGATCCGTGCTGTGGAACAGAACACAGCCTCTCAAGTGTGACAGTCTTATAGCAGCGCTCCTGACATGGGCTTAAGTGAGAGAAAGCAAGCAGTGAAACTCCTCAACACTGATTGCTTAGGAGTTGTTAGCAGTAGTCTGGATGGTTCCCTGCATCTTCAGGCTAACTCATCAATACTCTCACTGAGAGGTTGACATGACCACTTAAAACTCCAGTCCTATCTCGGAAGGCAGATACCCTTTTCAGGACTCTCCGAATCTTCTACCACTTCTCTGCAACCTCCTAACATGACAAAAGGCAAAGAATGACTGGGGTAGTGAGGAAGTGGGAGGGATATTTAAGCCTTTGGCTGGGGTGTCGTTGCCTCCTCCAGGTGTTGTATATCCCAACAGTAAGAAATGAAGCAATGGACTCAACCTATCTTAGGAAGGAAAACACACAATGAGCACACTACCAATGGATTTTAATAAAGGCTATAAATAAAAAATCATGTGCACAAAATCTTTTACAGTGAAGTCATACAGAAAAGTGGTATGGCAGAGATGGTTAATAGGCCCTGAGTTGCTGTGTAGCACTGACTTATTTTACTTGCAGGTAAGCTTGTGGGTTATGTAAGAAGTTTGGATTCTTGCCCCAAAGGAAGATCCCACTTCTCTTACACAGCTGTTGATCCTTTAGGTGCCGTAGAAGCCCATCCAGTGCAGTAAAACATAATTTATGTAAGAACTTACCTGATAAATTCATTTCTTTCATATTAACAAGAGTCCATGAGCTAGTGACGTATGGGATATACATTCCTACCAGGAGGGGCAAAGTTTCCCAAACCTCAAAATGCCTATAAATACACCCCTCACCACACCCACAAATCAGTTTAACGAATAGCCAAGAAGTGGGGTGATAAGAAAAAAAGTGCGAAGCATATAAAATAAGGAATTGGAATAATTGTGCTTTATACAAAAAAATCATAACCACCACAAAAAAGGGTGGGCCTCATGGACTCTTGTTAATATGAAAGAAATGAATTTATCAGGTAAGTTCTTACATAAATTATGTTTTCTTTCATGTAATTAACAAGAGTCCATGAGCTAGTGACGTATGGGATAATGACTACCCAAGATGTGGATCTTTCCACACAAGAGTCACTAGAGAGGGAGGGATAAAATAAAGACAGCCAATTCCTGCTGAAAATAATCCACACCCAAAATAAAGTTTAACAAAAAACATAAGCAGAAGATTCAAACTGAAATCGCTGCCTGAAGAACTGTTCTACCAAAAACTGCTTCAGAAGAAGAAAAGACATCAAAATGGTAGAATTTAGTAAAAGTATGCAAAGAGGACCAAGTTGCTGCTTTGCAGATCTGGTCAACCGAAGCTTCATTCCTAAACGCCCAGGAAGTAGATACTGACCTAGTAGAATGAGCTGTAATTCTCTGAGGCGGAATTTTACCCGACTCAACATAGGCAAGATGAATTAAAGATTTCAACCAAGATGCCAAAGAAATGGCAGAAGCTTTCTGGCCTTTCCTAGAACCGGAAAAGATAACAAATAGACTAGAAGTCTTACGGAAAGATTTCGTAGCTTCAACATAATATTTCAAAGCTCTAACAACATCCAAAGAATGCAATGATTTCTCCTTAGAATTCTTAGGATTAGGACATAATGAAGGAACCACAATTTCTCTACTAATGTTGTTGGAATTCACAACTTTAGGTAAAAATTCAAAAGAAGTTCGCAACACCGCCTTATCCTGATGAAAAATCAGAAAAGGAGACTCACACGAAAGAGCAGAAAATTCAGAAACTCTTCTAGCAGAAGAGATGGCCAAAAGGAACAAAACTTTCCAAGAAAGTAATTTAATGTCCAATGAATGCATAGGTTCAAACGGAGGAGCTTGAAGAGCTCCCAGAACCAAATTCAAACTCCAAGGAGGAGAAATTGACTTAATGACAGGCTTTATACGAACCAAAGCTTGTACAAAACAATGAATATCAGGAAGAATAGCAACCTTTCTGTTGAAAAAGAACAGAAAGAGCAGAGATTTGACCTTTCAAGGAACTTGCGGACAAACCCTTATCTAAACCATCCTGAAGAAATTGTAATATTCTCGGTATTCTAAAAAAAATGCCAAGAAAAATGATGAGAAAGACACCAAGAAATAAAAGTCTTCCAGACTCTATAATATATCTCTCTGGATACAGATTTACGAGCCTGTAACATAGTATTAATCACAGAGTCAGAGAAACCTCTTTGACCAAGAATCAAGCGTTCAATCTCCATACCTTTAAATTTAAGGATTTCAGATCCTGATGGAAAAAAGGACCTTGAGACAAAAGGTCTGGTCTTAACGGAAGAGTACACGGTCGGCAAAAGGCCATCCGGACAAGATCCTCATACCAAAACCTGTGAGGCCATGCCGGAGCTACCAGCAGAACAAACGAGCATTCCTTCAGAATCTTGGAGATTACTCTTGGAAGAAGAACTAGAGGCGGAAAGATATAGGCAGGATGATACTTCCAAGGAAGTGAAAATGCATCCACTGCCTCCGCCTGAGGATCCCGGGATCTGGACAGATACCTGGGAAGTTTCTTGTTTAGATGAGAAGCCATCAGATCTATTTCTGGAAGTTCCCACATTTGAACAATCTGAAGAAATACCTCTGGGTGAAGAGACCATTCGCCCGGATGCAACGTTTGGCGACTGAGATAATCCGCTTTCCAATTGTCCATACCTGGGATATAAACCGCAGAGATTAGACAGGAGCTGGATTCCGCCCAAACCAAAATTCGAGATACTTCTTTCATGGCCAGAGGACTGTGAGTCCCTCCTTGATGATTGATGTATGCCACAGATGTGACATTGTCTTATCTGAAAACAAATGAACAACTCTCTCTTCGGAAGAGGCCAAGACTGAAGAGCTCTGAAAAATTGCACGGAGTTCCAAAATATTGATCGGAAATCTCACCTCCTGAGATTCCCAAACCCCTTGTGCCGTCAGATACCCCCATACAGCTCCCCAACCTGTAAAACTAGCATCTGTTGAGATTATAGTCCAGGTCGGAAGAACAAAGAAGCCCCCTGAACTAAACGATGGTGATCTGTCCACCATGTCAGAGAGTGTCATAAAATCGGTTTAAAGATATTAATTGAGATATCTTTGAGTAATCCCTGCACCATTGGTTCAGCATACAGAGCTGAAGAGATCGCATGTAAAAACGAGCAAAGGAGATCGCATGTGATGCGGCAGTCCTAAGACCCAACATTTCCATGCATAAGGCTACCAAAGGGAATGATTGTGACTGAAGGTTTTGACAAGCTGATATCAATGATAAACTTCTCTTGACTGACAAGGACAGAGTCATAGACACTGAATTTATCTAGAAAATAACGTCAAAGAATGACGCAACTTCCGGCGACACGTATGACGCCGGAAACGGAAATAGAATTTTTGCGCCAAAAAAGTCCGCGCCAAAAATGACGCAATAAAATGAAGCATTTTCAGCCCCCGCGAGCCTAACAGCCCACAGGGAAAAAGTCAAATTTTAAGGTAAAATATGTTAAATTAAAATGCATTATCCCAAATATGAAACTGACTGTCTGGAAAATAAGGAAAGTTGAACATTCTGAGTCAAGGCAAATAAATGTTTGAATACATATATTTAGAACTTTATAAATAAAGTGCCCAACCATAGCTTGGAGTGTCACAGAAAATAAGACTTACTTACCCCAGGACACTCATCTACATGTTTGTAGAAAGCCAAACCAGTACTGAAACGAGAATCAGTAGAGGAAATGGTAAATATAAGAGTATATCGTCGATCTGAAAAGGGAGGTAAGAGATGAATCTCTACGACCGATAACAGAGAACCTATGAAATAGACCCCGTAGAAGGAGATCACTGCATTCAAATAGGCAATACTCTCCTCACATCCCTCTGACATTCACTGCACGCTGAGAGGAAAACCGGGCTCCAACTTGCTGCGGAGCGCATATCAACGTAGAATCTAGCACAAACTTACTTCACCACCTCCATCGGAGGCAAAGTTTGTAAAACTGATTTGTGGGTGTGGTGAGGGGTGTATTTATAGGCATTTTGAGGTTTGGGAAACTTTGCCCCTCCTGGTAGGAATGTATATCCCATACGTCACTAGCTCATGGACTCTTGTTAATTACATGAAAGAAATAACAGTAGAGCATATACTGGAGTACATCTTCATAACCAATTAGGAGAGGAGGCTAAAGGAACTATACTAGCGACACTCAAAGGCATGTGGCTACAACTCCCGCAAGAAGATTTATACTGCACAGCCAGTAAACGCCTTTGTCCCTCTCTTCTAAGTTAACTCATGAGCGAATAAAATAAAGGAATAAAATGTCCCAAGAAATATGAATAAAATCTTGAGCACCTCTAATTTTGCCTGCTCCTAGAAATGAGGCAAATAAATACTGGGAGGGTCAAGGAAGTAGGAGGGATACAGGCGTACCTGGGAGATATTACAGATTTGCTTCCAGACCACTGCAATAAAGCGAATATAGCAATACAGTGAGTCGCACTCATTTTTAGTTTCCCAGTGCATGTAAAAGTTCTATATACACTATACTGTAGTCTATTAAGTGTGCAATAGCAATATGTTGGACAAATGGTCCCAATAGACTTGCTTGACACAGAGCAATATCTGCGAAGCACAATAAAGTAAAGCGCAATAAAACAAGGAATGCCTGTATTAAAGCTCTTTCTACCTCCTGGTGGCCAGGTTATGAATCATGGACTCTCACCACCTTAAGTATGTATAATTTTCCTTTAATAAGTTTCAATGCTAGGTTAGCTAATTAACTTACAAGTGTCATTAGGCACATTCCAGTGCTAATATCCCACATCTTAATAGTCTTGTCTCTGGATCCAGAAAGCAGAAATGGTCCGGGTTTACCACTCTTCTTTGTCTAAAGGGGGGAGAAAAAAAAGTCAAGTGGTAGAAGAGACAAAATTAGAATGTAAATAGAAAATGCAACATCCCATATGATTACTTTAATTGGTCTATTACTAACTTCATAAAACCACTATAGCAATGAGAAATCAAGGTTTCCACAAGATGTTAAAAAACCAATTATGCTTAACTGATAATTTTCTTTTCTTCTGACAGGAAGAGTCCACAGCTGCATTTATTACTTTTGGGAATTCAGAACCTGGCCACCAGGAGGAGGCAAAGACACCCCAGCCAAAGGCTTCAAATACCTCCCGACTTCCCTCATCCACCAGTCATTTTGCAAAGGGAACAAGGAACAGTAGGAGAAATAGGGTGATTTTAAAAAGGTGCCAGAACCACAAAAAGATACTGCCGCCCCGTAATAAAGTGCGGGCGGGAGCTGTGGACTCTTCCTGTCAGAAGAAAAGAAAATTATCAGGTAAGCATAATTTATGTTTTTCTTCTTAAACAGGTAGAGTCCACAGCTGCATTCATTACTTTTGGAGAAAACAATACCCAAGGTAGAGGACACTGAATGCAAACAAAGGGTGGGTACAAAAAGGTGGTTTCTTCGAAAAGGCAGCACTGACTGAAACTACTCGACACCCTACAAAAAACTAATAAGGGAAAAACCGGAGCCCGGGTAACCACTCAGTTACACAACCTGCAAAGCCATGCTAGAGACAACTCAGACCCAGAGTCTGCTAAGCATAAGGCCTCCGAGGAGTCAGTCCTGCGGCACTCAACTCCCACAAATTTAAAAAACCTCTATTAACCCCCGAGAGGGAAAGTAGAGGAACCTAGGAGACCCAAAGGACCAGCCAAAGCAGACTTAAATCAAAAACTGGTTAACATGTCTATCTACCCCCGAGGGGGAGAATAGAGGCCCCATGAGACATCTAAAAAACCAAATCAACTTAGAGCAATCCAAGGTTGCTGCAGGACCACTGTCCAGGGAACAAACTCCCTAGGAGGACAAGGACCAGAAGAGAAGTCCATAGTCAGGAGAAAACGTCACTAAGATGACCAGAAGGCCACCCTCCAATCCTTGAAAGCACCATACCAACTATGGTGTTCCAGAACCCACGAGTTCTCCCTTGTAACCTAGACAAGACCAGACCCGTCAGGTTAAGCATAGACCAGCAGAGACAGGAAAACAGTCCCAGCAGCTTAAAAAAAGCTCTTCAAGAGGGTACAGAGTCACCAGTGAGCAAAACTCGAAATGACCCATCCACAAGCAACAAAGCCGTCTTAAGCCATTGTGGGACTCACCCCACTGAAAAGTGCTGAAAAATCTCAACAGCTCCCAACCAGAAAATTCCGGAATCCAAGGAGCGAGCCATCCCGGCAACAGCCGCCGTCGGTAGAGAGATGGGCACTAAGAGTCCCCCCAACAAAGGGGAGTAGAGATTCAAAATGAAGAACTCCGACCGCTACTAAAAAATTTGCATGCTACCCTGAACTATGACAGGAACCTCATGCTCGGGTCCAAGGAAACCTACACTGCAGTCTTCCATAAGAAGGAACACTCCTCCAGGGAATTAAGTATTCTGACCCACAGCATTCCGGTACCAGTAATCAATTCCGTGATATGGAGAACGCAAGAAAGGAAAAAACCCTACGAATCGAGAAAAACAAGGACCCACAGTCCCTCAGATACTGAGGTACCTCCAACCCAAGAAGGACACATAAAAATCCCTTCCTCGTCCTAGGTGAGAAGATTAACGGAGAACACCCTACTAGAGGCCAACCCTCGGCTAATATGGTCAGCCCAGTTTAATAGCAACTGGAACCTACCAGGAAGCATCAGATGTTCCAGCAGACCGGTAGGGACCCGTCAGAAAACCTCAAAATGAAGCATCAGTTTGATATCTCATAAGAATGAGAAAATCCTCAGCCCCCTCCAAAGGGACACGCAGGAGACCAAACCCTATGGTTAAGCAGAACCGTCCATACCCTTTTCAGGCAAGAGAGACATGGTCCTTAACCAGAGTCCTCTAAAAACGAAACCAATCCGAAGATCTGAAGCCCCTGAGGAACCCATAAGCTGCCTCCTATGGTTAGGAGCGCACCTATACAGAGCCTTCAGCCATCTAAAGTCCTTAGATGTAAAATACAGAGCAAAATCCACAAACCCAAGAGTCTGAAAAGAACTCCCGACCGGTTTAGGAAAGGGCCACTAGTATTCTTGGATCACAAGGTAATCCATGTAGACAGGTCTAACAACCTGACCCGAAGCTGGAAGGCTAAATGGTCAGTTCCCTGACCCCAGACAGGCGAGAAGACTAACTGACCCAAGACGACCTACTCTCAAGCCCGAAGGGCTAGATTTTCAAAAAGATCGACAGGTAGCAACGAGTCAAAGACCATGGTATGACAAAGGGGCAGTTTTTATCTTGAACAGACAGTTTCCAGAGATCCCTGCCGGATCGATCTCCCGGCATCCTTGAATGGAACAACAGGAACCTTGCAGCTCCTGGTAGAACGGCAGGGAGAACCCTGCACTCCACGCACTAGATCAAACGAAACAATGATAAAAAGGACACGTCCACTCTTCCATAACAAATGACCCAACCCAAGACGGAAGGGAAGGTCACCGCAAAAAGAATGCGACTAGGCTACAAGAGTCGTCATCTGGAGATACTGTAGGTGCAAACTCAAAGTCCACTTAATCACATTTCCAGACTTCCAAGTGAATGGAAAACAACGGTTCCGAGTCCTCAGGGGACCTAGAACCCACAATGACGTCTGAAAAAGTCGGTCACGCATCTCAAGCAATATTGCCAGCAAAAAAATAACTTATATCGGAGCACACAACCCTCCTACCAGAAGCATTAAATCTATGCCCCAGGCCCCAAACTATGTTGTAGGATCCTACTCCGGAGTCCATAAAACTAGGCCTTAATATAAAAAAAATTCAAAGCCAATAGGCTAATCAGCACCACAAGGGTGACATGAACCCAAGAAATAGTAGATAGCGCCCGACTAGTACCTGCCTGGTATAAGAGCACTTCAGAATCTGTCTAAGGTCCAAGAAAAATCGGCCCAAAGGCTCGATATTATGAACTAGAAAACATAACCTTGGACTTAGCCAAAGTGCGCAACTTCCAAGGAAGTATCGGTTCCAGAGAAAGAACGTTCTAAAAACAAAAGTTATATCAGCCATGAGCTTTATACAAGTAAATCAAATACATCCTGTCCGGATCTAAAATAAAAGGCAGCACCCGCGGGTGAACGCCCAAGGGAAAAAAGGGTACGCCTGAACAGACCAGCTGATCAAAAGGTCCCCTTCACCCAAGCTCAAAACTGGAACCGACACAAAGAAAAATGGAGACGATAAGGAGATTAGCTTCATCCCCAAAACGTCTATCCATGTTGCCATCCGGCATCTAAGGCCTCAAATCCCTCGGCCCACTAGGACTGGGATCCTCTAGCAACGCCAAAACATGTCTTAGTAGGACACGAAGACGTGCCAACCTATAACGGAAGGCAAAATTATCCCTTGCCGGATCGACAAACGCCTCCGGCCCCAAGGATGGGGCCCCTGATGCCTCAGAGGCCCCCGCTTCCCCAGGAGGTCAAACTGAATCGGGGGAATCCCCCGACCAGCAGGCCATGGTTGACAGAACACTGACAGTATCTTTAAAATATTTCACTTGGGAGATACAAATGAGCCAAGGCGGCAGATATGGCCATGCAGAACCATGCTGTAACCTCTGGAGGAAACAGGCCACCTTCCGGAGGAGTAAAAACAGAAGGGACACCTGCTTGCTTAGCAAAGGAAGTTTCTGGGACACGTGCCTCACAGGACCTAGCATCCTCAGGGGCGGACGGCTCAACGCACTCTGAGGACCCTGAATCGGGAGAAGAGAGTACTCTGGAAAGGCAATCAGAACGTAACTGATGGGCATGGATAACCTGGGCCATTTCATATTCATCACAAGACTCATTCTCCGCATCATAGACATCCGTGTCTAAAAAGTAAGAATCCTTCATCATGGGATTACAAAAATGACAAACGGTAACTGACACCTTCTTTACACCCCCAATGGCTGGGACACTCACCACCTCCTGTGAACCAGACAACCCACGAACAGAGACTGTCGCCACATACGGAAGTGAAAACGTATCTAAAGATTGCGCTAAATGACGATAAGGCCGTTAATGTTCCAAAAAGCCATGAGCCTAAAGTATTACTACACTTAACCCATGATTAAAATAAGAAATCATGGGATATTAACCCATGATTTCTTATTTTAAGATAAAAGAAGTCCCACTGGGACCCTTACCTTTACGTTAACATCACATTCACATAATGAAGTAAAATTAAATAATCTTACCGGAATCAACGCCGTGGAACAGGAGCCCTTCAAGTGTGACAGATAGTAGCCTCGCTTCGGACATGGACTTGAGTGAACAAAGGCAGGCAGCGAAACTCATCAACGCTGATTGCCAAGGAGCTGTTAATATGAGTCGGGATGATTTTGCAGAAAAACTTTCCCTGCATCTCCGGATTCTAACCTTTATCCATGCTCTCACTGAGAGGCTGAGAGGACTACTTAAAACTCCAGTCCCATTTTGAAGAGACTTAACTCTAACTTCTGACTTATCTGCCAACCTCCTGTGATGAAAGGCAAAGAATGACTGGGGGATGAGGAAAGTGGGGGAGGTATTTGAAGCCTTTGGCTGGGGTGTCTTTGCCTCCTCCTGGTGGCCAGGTTCTGAATTCCCAAAAGTAACAAATGCAGCTGTGGACTCTTCCCGTTTAATAAGAAAATTAAACATTTTTAATATTCGCTAATCTTAGCTTACTATTGTCTAAAGTTTTGACAGGGTGGTCAGTAAAATCAGCCAGTTGGTGCACCTGGGTAGAACACTGGTCATTAATGTCTGTCAAAGTTAGAAACCCTATTCTAAAATCTCAGAGGATCGAGACCCCTATATTCCCACCCTTAATTTCACAGCTCATTAATGTATAGCCAAAATAATAGCAGATTAACTGACAAATGCCTTAATATTTTCACACTTGAAAAACTCTGTTCCTAATTGACCTAAGCAGAAAATATTATATATATATTTAAATTGAGCTGCCTAACAATGTAAATTGTGATATGTCCACTTCATTAACAAGCTTAAATAAAAACAGTGTGTATAGTTTAGCCATTGACAAACAAATGCAGCAGGCAATGCATTTAGAAAGTTAACACTACAAGTATGTATATTTGCTAAATTACCACAAACTTTATAACTCAAAATATAATCCTTAATAAAATGTTAAAGGGATAGAATGGTCAAAAAAAACAATTTATGTAAGAATTTACCTGACAAATTCAATTCTTTCATAGTGGCAAGAGCCCATGAGCTAGTGACGTATGGGATATACATTCCTACCAGGAGGGGGCAAAGTTTTCCAAATCTCAAAATGCCTAAAAATACACCTCCCAACTACCTCACTCATACCTTAGCCAAGAAGTGAGGTGTATTAAAAAAAAAAAAAAAAAAGGAGTAAAAAGCATACACAAAGAGGAACTGGAAAAAATAAAGTGCTTTATACAAAACAAATCATAACCACCAAAAATAGGGTGTCTCTCATGAACTCTTGCCACTATGAAAGAAATTAATCAGGTAAGTTCTTACATAAATTATATTTTCTTTCATGTAATTGGCAAGAGTCCATGAGCTAGTGACGTATGGCGTATAATACCCAAGATGTGGAAATACACGAGTCACTAGAGAGGGAGGGATAAAATAGCTAAATCCGCTGAGAAATTAAACCAAAAAAAATAATGACGTTTTCTTAATTTAAAAGTTGCTGCTTTGCAAATTTGATCAACTGAAGCTTCATTCTTAAAAGCCCAAGAAGTGGCAACTGATCTAGTAGAATGAGCGGTAATTCTCTGAGGCGGAGACTGCTCCGCCTCCAAATAAGCTTTGTGAATCAAAATTTTTAACCAAGATGCTAAAGAAATAGAGGCTTTCTGACCTTTCCTAGGACCAGAAAAAATAAATAGACTAGAAGTCTTTCTGTAATCTTTAGTAGCATCTACATAATATTTCAAAGCTCTCACCACATCCAAAGAATGTAGAGACCTTTCAAGAGTATTCTTAGGACAAGGACGGAACAACAATTTCCCTATTGAAGTTAGAATTCACAACTTAAACCAAAAAAAAAAAGTTTAGCAATCTTTCTATGAAATAAGACAGAAAGAGCATAAATGTGTCCTTTCAAAGTATTTGCAGACAAACCCTTATTTAAACCATCCTGAAGAAACTGTAAAATCCTACGAATTCTGAAAGAATGCCAGAACACCATGAAATATAGGTTTTCCAAACCTGATAAATTTTCCTTGAAACAGATTTCCGAACCTGTATAATAGTGCTAATCACTAAGTCAGAGAAACCTCTATGACTAAGCGTTCAATTTCCATGCCTTCAAATTTAGAGATCCTGGTGGAAAAACGGTCCTTGAGACAGAAGGTCTAGCCTTAAAGTCAGTGGCCAAGGCTTGCAGCTGGACATCGAACAAGATCCATATACAAAAACATGTGAGGCCCTGCTGGTGCTATCAGAAACACATGAGATTGTTCCATTAATATCTTGGAGATCATCCTTGGAAGACGAACCAGACACGGAAAAATATAAGCAGGTTGGTAAAACCAAGGAACTGCCAAGGCATCCACCATCTCCGCCTGAGGATCCCTGGACTTGGAAAGGTATCTGGTTAGTTTTTTGTTTAGACGAGAGGCCATCAGATCTATTTCTGGAAGACCCCACATCTGTACAAGATGAAAAACCAAATTATGCTTACCTGATAACTTCATTTTCATCTGTGGGAGGAGAGTCCACTGCTTCATTCATTACTTGTGGGAATTAAGAACCTGGCCACCAGGAGGAGGCAAAGACACCCCAGCCAAAGGCTTAAATACCTCCCCCCACTCCCCCAGTCAATCTACCAATAGAACAAGGAACAGTAGGAGAAATATCAGGGTATAAATGGCGCTAGAAGAATAAAATTTAGGTCCGCCCACCGGAGAAACAGGTGGGAGCAGTGGACTCTCCTCCGACAGATGGAAATGAAATTATCAGGTAAGCATAATTTATGTTTTCCATCTTAATGGGAGGAGAGTCCACTGCTTCATTCATTACTTGTGGGAATACCCAAGCTCTAGAGGACACTGAATAAAAAAAACGGGAGGGTAAAAGGAGGCGGACCCTAAACTGAGGGAACCACAGCCTGCAGAACCTGTCTTCCAAATGCTGCTTTCGCTGAACCAAAAACATTTAAAGACCAAGTTGCCGCCTTACAAATCTGCTCCATAGAAGCCTCAGTCTTAAAGGCCCAAGAAGAGGCCACAGGCCTAGTTAAGTGAACCGTGATCCTCTGAGGAGGCTCAAAAAGACAGTGAAGTGGAAGAGGCCCACTGCCCCCTACGCTTCTCTGAATACACAACAAATAAAGATTAAGTCTTTCTGAACTCCTTCGTAGCCTGAAGATAAAACTTCAAGGCCCGAACCACATCCAAATTATGAAGCAGCCTTTCCTTTGACGAAGAAGGGTTAGGACACAAGGAAGGAACTACTATTTCCTGATTGATGTGATGATTCGACACCACGTTGGGAAGAAACCCCAATCCAGTGCAAAGAACAGCCTCATCAGCGTGAAAAACCAGATAAGGAGGCTCACATTGCAAGGCCGCTAACTCAGACTCTGCGAGCCGATGCAATAGCAAGTAGGAATAGGACTTTCCAGGAAAGTTTATCAAGCGTATGCATAGGCTCAAACGGAGACCTCTGCAAAATCTTAAGAACTAAGTTCAAGCTCCAAGGAGGAGCAGAATTTCTAAAGACAGGCCTGAGATCCTAGACAGAGCCTGAACAAAGACTGAATATCAGGAAGCTCCACTAGCTTCTTGTGTAACAGTATAGATAAAGATGAAATCTGACCCTTTAAGGAACTGGCAGCCAGTCCCTTATCCAGTTAAGCCAGAATCCTGGATACCCTAACCTTGAGCCAGGGATATCCATGTTTCTCACATCAGAACAAATAGGTCCTCCACACCTTATGACAGATGCGCCGAGTGAACGGCTTCCTGGCCTGAACGAGAGTATCAATCACTCTCTCCAAAAATCCTCTTGGCTAAGACTAGGCGTTCAATCACCACGCAGTCAGCATCAGAGAATCGAGATTTTGGTGAAGAAATGGCCCCTGAACCAGCAGGTCTCTGCGACAGGGTAACCTCCATGGAGGAGAGGATGACATCCCCACCAGATCAGCAAACCACATCTTTCGCGGCCACGACAGAGCAATCAGAATAGCCAAAGCTTGCTCCTGCTTGATGTGGGCAACTACACGAGGTAGAAGTGGCAACGGTGAAAAAATGTATAGTGGGTTGAACTCCCAGGGCACGGCAGGGCATCAATCAGCTCTGCCTGAGGATCCCTGGATCATGACCCGTAACTGGGTAGCTTGCAGTTGAGTCTGGACGCCATGAGGTCTATCTCCGGCGTCCCCCATATGTTGCAGATCTGCTCGAACACCTCGGGATGGAGAGACCATTCCCCGGGATGAAACGATTGTCAGCAGAGAAAATCCGCTTCCCAGTTGTCCACACCCAGAATGTGGATCGCTGAGAGCAAACAATTGTGTTTCTCTGCCCATTCTAGAATCTGAAGATGGTTTATGTAAGCCACCAAGGTGATGTTGTCCGACCGGAACCTGATGAATCGGGACGACCCCAGGAGGAGCCAAGTCCTCAAAAGAGTTAAATATCGATCGGAGTTCCAGAATGTTTATCGGTAGACTCGACTCCTCTCAGGTCCACCTGTCCTGTGCCTTTCTGGCACCCCAAACAGCCCCCCATCCTGATATATTTGCGTCCGTGGTCAATCTCCCAGGATGGTCTCAGAAAGGATATCCCCTGGGACAGTTGTCCCGGACGGACCCACCAAGAGAGGGATTCCCTTGTTTGTGTATCCAAAGATATCTGTTGGGATTGATCTGAGCAATCGCCGTTCCACTGTCTCAACATGTACAACTGAAGAGGCCTGAGCTAGAACCTGGCCTAAGGAATGACATCTATGCTGGATACTATGAGCCCGATCACCTCCATACACCTGATCCAATACACATTAGTATATTATAAGAAAAACGACAGGGTCAAATCACCCTCTAGGAGGCGCTACATATAATGCTACAATATCTTAAATGGATATGCAGACTCTCAAAACAATTTGGGGTATATAGATATATGTAAAGAGATCACAATATATGTGTGTGTGTATATATATATATATATATATATATATATATATATATATATATATATATATATATATAAAATTTATCAATACAAGTTCATAGCTCTTTATAAGACAAATGTCTCTTGACACAATACCAAACGGATGGTGTATCAATATAATCATCCAGTCCCAAGGAAAGTCCTTGAAATGTAATGGGGTTCTTGATTGCAATAGATAAATGAATCAATCCGTACAGGAAGGGCAGCACTCTAACTTCACCATAAAGGGTCAGCAGCTCTATAGATAACAAGGAAAGGAGAGAGGTGCCGTATGTGTGAATCAACCACCTGCTAGGTAAAAGAACAAAGAAGAATCGGGTTACTCACATGGTGTAAAGGCACCCAATTGTGCCAGAAGAGAAAGGCTGGTTTTCAACAGCAGACCAGCTAGCTGAACCAAGGCAAAGACTGGATACACCTGTGTGGTATTTCCCAGAGAGGTGACTGGGCCCAGGTGTAGCTTCACTACTAGCAAAAGTAGCAGTCAGGAGGATGAGGGTATACCAAACCATTTTCCAATAATAAAAAAAATGACACCGGATTTACTTTTATTATAGGCAAATGGTTTGGTATACCCTCTCCCCTCATCCTCCTGACTGCTACTTTTGCTAGTAGTTAAGCTACACCTGGGCCCAGTCACCTCTCTGGGAAATACCACACAGGTGTATCCAGTCTTTGCCTTGGTTCAGCTAGCTGAACCAAGGGCCGCCCCTTCATGCCGATTTTGTCTCGGCGGGCTTCTTGTTCTGCTTGGTCAAGAGTTAGCTAGTTTCCAAGATCCCTTGGACAGCTCTGTTTTCGCAGCCGGCTGCTGGCACTTAGAGTGTCTGCACGAAAGGGACGAAAATTAGACCCCTTATGTTTATTCTTCTTATCCTGCGGCAGGAAAGCACCCTTGCCACCCGTGACCGTGGATATTATAGAGTCCAGGCCTGGACCAAAAAGAACTTTCACTTTAATGGCAGAGAAAGTAATCTAGACTTGGAAGTCATGTCCGCTGACCACGCCTTTAACCACAGAGCCCTATGGGCTATAACTGAAAAACCTGATGTCTGGGTAGGAGCAGAGAACGCACTTTGTGGGGAACTTTTGTTCATATTCCGTGGAAATTTATGAATATCAGCATCTCTTGTAAACATGTATAGAACCCTACACAACGAGTAAAAAAGAGTGAGACAGCAAATAATCAGTGTAACTTTGAAATTTTTCATATGTTTGCTTGATATTAATGTAATCTCGTATGAAATGCTGTGAAGCTGAGAGTTGTTTAATATCGTCAATTGAGTGTATAACAGTCACAAATGCTGATGTACAGACAATCAGCACTCAACCAGTTCTTTGCATTCAAAGTAAGATATCCCAATGGCAAACAAAATCCCTTATGCTTTAAGTGACTCAGCTCACCTGACGTTCCGCTGCTACGGACACCTCTCCAGCTTCCCAATGTGAGACCCGGTAACACCTGAGCCTACTCACGGACACACTATGTTCAATTCCGCGTGATCCGTTAGGAGCGTCCCGTCCACTGTACTATGCTTCGGCTTCCGGCGTCCTTCGGCAACGTCACCACACACACGCGGTGGAGCTGTCACATGCTGGGTAATAGCCAATGGGCATCAACTGGCAGTCCCGGTATCCGGAGTAATCTGGCAGTAAATAAATAACTCAAGGAAGAAGCAATCAATCCGGATGGCAATAAAATAAAACGTAACTTTTATTCAATATACAGGTATAAAAACCTCAGAGCCATAGTCCATGTTCAAAGGTGATATGTATCAGATTGGCTTACGCGTTTTGGCGTGAGCCGTAATCATAGCCTATACAACCTGATACACTGCACCTTTTTAAATCCTTAAAACGTACAATGATTGGTTAATAGCAAAGTCAGCAATATTTGCATAAACACACCTTTGAATCGTGTTAACACTTTACAGTACAAAGCAAGCCTGTCACAAATAAACAGGGAATATACAAAAGTTTAACTTCTCTTAAACATGGTAAATTACATAATCGTGTATAAAACAAATGCGTTGTCAGGTACTAGGGAACAGTACGAGATCTACACTGAAAAACATAGTGCACCCAAACAAAATGGCGAATGTTCACATCATACATTACGCAACTGTACAAAAGTAGATAAGTAGGTATAGAAGAACATCTAAGGCTATTATAGCTAAGCACCAGTCACTCGCAAAAATAACAAAACTATGGATATTAATGTACAAAACTAAAAGAATGATCAATGCAACCTATTTAAAATAAAAGAAAGAAATAAAAAGGAATGGAAAAAGTATATAATGCTGTGAGAGACCATAGTTGAATGGTGCCACTGTATGTTAAATAGCAGAATAAATATAACACGTCTAAAAAACACAATGCTATAAAAATATATACAGCTGCAGATAAATGTACACGAAAGATCCTTACGGTTAAATAAAATAACTAAACAAGTACTATTATTGCCAAAAATTAATTAAATCAAACTCAGAATTGAGTCCTAGAGGCAATCTAGTCTTTAACCTAAAAATCCAAAACATTTGACGCTCAAGCCTTTTTGTGCGGTCCCCACCTCTACCTACTAGGGGTATTCTTTCAATGATGTTCCAAGCAAAAGTATCTGTACTCTTGTTATGGTGGTTAAGAAAATGCTGAACCAGGGGTGAGCGTCAAGAAATGTTTTGGATTTTTAGGTTAAAGACTAGATTGCCTCTAGGACTCAATTCTGAGTTCGATTTAATTAATTTTTGGCAATAATAGTACTTGTTTGTTTATTTTATTTAACCGTAAGGATCTTTGGTATACATTTATCTGCAGCTGTATATATTTTTATAGCATTGTGTTTTTTAGACATGTGTGTTATATTTATTCTGCTATTTAACATACAGTGGCACCATTCAACTATGGTCTCTCACAGCATTACATACTTTTCCATTCCTTTTTATTTTATTTCTTTCTTTTATTTTAAATAGGTTGCATTGATCATTCTTTTAGTTTTGTACATTAATATCCATAGTTTTGTTATTTTTGCGAGTGACTGGTGCTTAGCTATAATAGCTTTAGATGTTCTTCTATGCCTACTTATCTACTTTTGTACAGTTGCGTAATTTATGACGTGAACATTCGCCGTTTTGTTTGGGTGCACTATGTTTTTCAGTGTAGATCTCATACTGTTCCCTAGTACCTGACAACGCATTTGTTTTATACACAATTATGTTCTTTACAAGATTATGTAATTTACCATGTTTAAGAGAAGTGAAACTTTTGTATATTCCCTGTTTATTTGTGACAGGCTTGCTTTGTACTGTGAAGTGTTAACACGATTCAAAGGTGTGTTTATGCAAATATTGCTGACTTTGCTATTAATCAATCATTGTACGTTTTAAGGATTTAAAAAGGTGCAGTGTATCAGGTTGTTTAGGCTATGATTACGGCTCACGCCGAAACGCGTAAGCCAATCTGATACACATCACCTTTGAACATGGACTATGGCTCTGAGGTTTTTATACCTGTATATTGAATAAAAGTTATGTTTTATTTTATTGCCATCCGGATTGATCACTTCTTCCTTGAGTTATTTGCTTGATATTAATATCATACTCCGGAACAAGTATTTGGTGTGTTTGTGCCTTTCTTACTCCCATAACCCAAATGGGTAGGAGTGCAGGAATTAGTTCCCATAACCTTCGGGTAGGAGCTAAATTCAGAAGATTCTTTATAAGGACTTGGTGTTTTGTGTTTAATACCTAATTATATATGTTCTGACCTGCAAATTGTGGGTTAAAAATTCTATTATTATATAACCCTATCTGAGGTTAAGATTTGGCACTATTTATGCAATTGCTAAAATCTGTATGGAAAGTAAAGGTAAATATTTGTTGACAAACATCCTTTCAGAGAAAGGACCTAGTACAAACAACATTACAGTGTCTATTAAAGAATAGCAATTCTTCTTGAGAAGTAAATAGTTAACTTCAATTTATTTTTAGTATCTCTTACAGATAACAGATCACAGTTATTCATGTAATGTCAAGCAGTAGTGCTTGGTCTCTCTGTTTGTTATATGACTATATATGTTCTGACCTGTAAATTGCTGTTCAAAAATCCTAATCTCGCATAAAACTATCTGAGAGTAAGATCTGACATTACTAATTAGTGCAATTGTTGAAACCTGTATGTAAAGTTAGGGAAGAGAGAGATTTAGCTTAATAATATTGCAGTGTCTTTAGTCAGAGAACAACAATTTTCCTTAAGGTACAAATAGTTAATTCTAGTCAATTTTTTATATCTCTTACAGATAACAGACCATAGTTTATGTAATATCCAGTGGCAGTCTCTGGACTGTTATCGTTGCATAATTTTTTTTTGGGCTAAGAAAACAAATTATTCCTAGTAAGCTGAACTATAATCTGGTTGCAGAGACAAGGCTATATTAACTTTTTAGATCGGCCTATAGATAGGCTTGTTTTTGGAGATAAATTAATATTTGTTTTTAAACGTGTCTACACAGAGTATACACTGAAATTCCACTTAATCTTTTTCACATATTTTCACTAGATTTTTTTTTCTTCTCACATTTCTATGTCATTTTCACATAACCTTGATTCTTTACGCTCACTGATACAGTATAAGGTTCTATTTATTTTTTAATCTGATCACTCGATAGATCGGTACACAGTCACTTGTTTTTTTTGTTCACCTCTGTTAGTACTGAGCTAATGGAAATATTTTACTTCCTTGCACTTATTCACTCTACCCGTTCCCTACTTGTTACCCTACCCTGATGGAAAGATATAAACTCTCCAGCCATGACTCCAAAACACAGAGAGAAAAAAAATGCCACCAAAAACATAGAAATAAATCCAGACCCCCCACAAGGATATTGAGACACAATCAACTTTTAGTACATCTGAAATAGTCGTACAAATATCCAAGATGTTCACTTCTCAGATTCTTTAAAATTAGAGATTAAACAAGATATTAATATACTATCAAATGAAGTCAGACAGTTCACTAATAGATTAAATGAAATAGAAACTAGAGTCTCAAATCTAGAAGACAGATTGGTACAATTAGAACAAATTAATTTACTACAACAGACTAACACGGTTAACATGCAAAAAAAAAAAAAGATCTTTAAGATCGTGCACGCCGAAACATTATATTATAGGCCTACCTGAGACAGTTAAATTTAAAGATCTAGTACATTTTATCACCATCACACTGCCAAATGTATTCAATATGCAAATGAACACTCAGCTTATCCAAATGGAGAGGATGCATAGGACAGGGACGAGCCGCAGGAACACTGATGGCACATTTCAACCTAGGCCTATAATTGCTAAATTCCTTAAATTTACAGATAAAGTTAATATATTGAAAAATTATAGAAAGGCAAGTCCAGTGTTCTTAGAACAAAACAATATAAAGTTATTTCAGGACTTTTCTGCCGAAACTTCGGCAAAAAGACGATTAATGTCCCTTTTTGCACAAAATTGATTAAAGCAAATTATAATGTATGGTTAATATACCCAGCCAAATTAATCCTGTTAGTAGACGAAGAACCCAAGACACTTGATACTCCAAGAAGTCAAAATATTCTGTAAAGACAATGGCATTGATTAAAACGTATTTGTATTTGATTATTTATGTAGGAAATGATGGTTTATGTTTTTAAGAGGTTTAAAGTTTGATGGCACTGTGATAGTTGGTTGGTGACATTGAGCAATCTTTATTGGAATGAGAATTTTTGCCACCAATTACGATTAAAGTGCAATAAAATAACCAGAGAGGAAACTGGTAATATACTAAAGGTTATTATGTTTTGCATGAGGTACAGTCTAAGGGTCCTTAAAAAATGGTCTTTTAAATCTAAGCTGAACCTTTATTTTAGAGTTTATCTTTTTTTTTCTTCTTTTTTTTCTTCCCTTCCTCCCCTCCCGTGTCCCCTCTATTGGTTAGGTGATAAGTTATATACAGGAATCTCGCTACATTATATAAATGAGAAGTGACACACAATATATTGTCATGGAATGTAGGTGGAATTTCATCCCCAATAAAACGGAAAACTATAATTAAGCTGTTAGGCTCACATAAAGCTGACAGTGATGCTACAAGAGACACATTTACAAGAGAGAGAAGCTCTAAAATTAAATGGGTAGACAAGCTAATTTCTTCAGATTTTGATAATAGGAAAAATGGAGTTGCAATATTAAATTAATAAGCAGTTGACATATCGAATAGTAAATAAAACAATTGACCCAGCAGGTAGATTTACGATTGTCCAATCCATATCGAAATAAACAGGATACTTTTCACTCAATGTGGTTGACATTCAATTCTGGGACACATTAGAAGCAAAATTATTAGCTTATAGAGGTAAAAATTTAACAATCGGTGGTGATTTTAACTTGGCCTTCTCCGCGAATCTAGATAGATTGAACAGTAAGTTTGGGAACAAAAGATAGGAAAACACGTATCTTGCAAAAATTCTGTAATAAATCAGGGACGTGGGATATTTGGAGGCTTCAAAATCCAGATACCAAAGCACTTACATGCATCTATAAAACTCATCAAACCTTTTCCCGAATTGACATGTTCTTAATTGCTGATATAATGACAGGTAAGAAAGAAAGAGCAGGTATATGTGATATAATCCTCCCTGATCATGCTATAATTTCGCTAGCTATAGAATTAAAAGCGTATCAAAGACCCCCTACTAATAACTTATTCTTCCCAAAATATTTAGCACAAAACCGTTCATTTAAAAATTGGCTTAAAAGTAGATGGCAAGAGTACACAAGTTTTAATCAAGCATATAAGTATAAATATGAAGTTTTCTGGGAATGTGGAAAAGCGGTATTACGGGGAGAGATAAAGGCTTATTTTTGTAAGATTAAAAAGAAAAACAAACAGCAGGAGGAACAGCTTTCTAATTGAGTTAAAAATAGTTTTAATACATTTGGGATAAATATATAAGCCTAAAATCTCAGAGAGATTTATTTCTAAAACAAAATATGATACAAGACGCTTGCACTAGAGCGCTGTACGGGGGTTTTAGAGGATGGTCCGCTAAATACCTAGCGTATATAACAATAGTGAGAACAAATAATATAGCAGCAAATAAGCAAGGATCAAAAAGATAAACTACTAATAATGATAACCATAAGACTTTTAGAATTTTTAAAAATTTGTATACAGCCGGTAAAATTGACCAAGATGGAAAAAAAATTTTTTGGGGATAAAGTTACTCTACCAAGATTATCAGAAGAGACAATTAAGATTATTAACCATCCAATTACAATAAAAGAAATTGAGGATGGAATAAAAGCCCTTTAATTGAGTAAAGCCCCTGGCCCCGATAGGTTACCTTCAGAATTTTATCAAATACTATTAGAACAAATCACCCGTTTTACATGGTTTATAGAATAGCTATTTTCAGCAACCTAATAAATGTTCAGACGGTTTTGCTGCATCCAACATCTCTTATTCTTAAGGATAAAGATCCAGAAAATCCTGCCTCATATCGTCCAATATCTTTACTCAATACCGATTATAAGATTCTAACTTCTATAAATGCTAATCGTCTAAAACCATATATATCCAATATCCATGAAAATCAATCAGGCTTTATGCCCGGGAGAAATCCCGTAAAAATATTCGGAAAACGATGTTGATAATGGAATATGTCCAGGATAAATTAAAAAATAGGAATCGAGGGATGTTGGATGAGACAATTCTAGCAGTCGACGCTGAAAGACAGTCCAATGTCTGCAGTCATTGTTAACGGGTCCACGTCAGAAAAATGTAATTTACAGAGAGGCACTCGTCAGGGATGTAGGAGATAGAGAGATATATATATATATTTTAACAAAGATTTAAAAAATGTTGACAAATAACCGTAACTGTACTATCACTTTAAAGGAACAGTTCCCCCAAAAATGTTTTCCCATTTAATTTGTTCCCAATAATCCATTTTACCTGCTGGAGTGTATTAAATTATTTACAAGTAGCTCCTTTACCCCTATTATGGCCATTGAAATAGCCGATTTAGATTGTGGTTTCCCAAACTATACTGAAAGTATTGATAGTGGAGTTTCAATAACCTAAGTAAACACAGTCAGCAGAAGAAATTACACTTCTAGTGGGGTGCAGGATAGTTAAGTAATAAAACCATACTTTTCCATTGTTCTCTCTATGTATTGAGCTTTAGTTTTCCAGACAAATATAAGGTAAGGAAGCAAGTGTGCGTACACAGTGATAACATAATGAGATATGAGATTACCTGAAGCTCAACCCAATGTAATAGGATGTGGTTTAAAAGCACAAAAACAGCTACTTCATATACAAAAAATAAACCTGAAAATGCAATTTCTCATACATTTTATACTCTGCAGCTGGTATAACAAGTCACTGAAAATACATTGATATAAACTATTTTACAGTGTACTGACCCTTTAAGTGATCTTGTGGAACATGAGAAAGAGGGAATCTTCCTCGAAGAGGCGGGTGAAACCGAACACCTATAGGGTACTCCTTAGAAATTAAGTTCAGTACCCAAGGAACTTGAAAAGAATTTTCTCCAAACCTCCCGAAAAAAGATCAATTCTGCCCCCCACCAGAACAGTGTTTGTATTGGGGCCGCACCTTCATGCTGATTTGGAGGAAGGGACAGGCTTTTGTCTGTTTGGACTTAAACCAAGAGAAACAAGCTTCCATGTGGACTTGAAGATGTCTAACTTCTGAGACACTGGAGGATTTTTTTTTGTTGACTGACAAATGGAGTCAAATCATCTAGATGATTTTACCCTGCCTTAGTTTTTTTGTGTGTCTTGTGGCAGGAAAGCTTTACCTCCAGTAACTGTAGCAATTCAGTGCAGGTTCAAAAAAAATCTTTCCCTGAAATGGAAGGTAAAGTAGTCTGCCTTTACATATTATATCTGCAGATCATGACTTCAGTGATAAAGGGCTTATAGCAAGCTCAGTTATAGCAGCACTCTTACAAATGCAAGTTATTTTAAAAGCTGCATCTCAAATGAGACTGTTCGCAGTCTTGACCAACCTCAAGCAATACTGAATTTTATCTTTGGAAAAAAGGTCGGAGATGCTGTCACACTATACCACAGTACAGACTACATTAACAGCTGGAGGAAACAGTTTGCTAGCTGAAACCTTTAAGTTTCCTGGCCATTGGATCCTTTAAAAAAAATAAAAAAAAATAAACAAACTTCTTCAGAAAATTAGCTCCCCAGCTTCAGTAATGTTCCTGATTATCCGAGAGCCTGCTGAGACTCAGGAGCAGAGCTCTGATATGTATTTAATACTAGAAACAATTTTAAAAAGACAGTAACTCAAGTTTACTGCAAATATAGAAAAATTCCAAAAACTGTATGTAGTGTTATCCGGTGTATAAAACTATGTCGCCAGGCAATGTGAATCATATGTACATGTTCATGCTAATAGTCTGCAGCTTATGTGAGTGTAAGTACCTGTCAGCACTCAGTCTACAATGCTAACGAAACTGCCGAGGGCCTGCTTCCCGTATAAGAGAATCTTGTATAGCATACACAGAGAAAGGCTCTAAAAAAGGAGTACACCAACACAACAAATGGAAGAGGCTGCAAGACCAGTCCCAGCGACACCTGTGGCAGGCAAGTGACAAACTCCTGTGGGAGATTTACTCTCACTGCCAATGTACTGTCCTATTCCAGGCTCTCTAAACAATTGGGGAAACTTGAAGTGCTATTCTAAACAGCAATTGAAAGGGGTTCTTAATCTTCCTTGCTGGAGGCAAAAAATGAATAAGGAATCATGGGAAAGTGGGAGGGGTTATACCTCTTGTGTGGCGGGTTTTTACCTCCTCCTGTAGGAGTGGACTTTAATCCCGCATGTGATGGCTCGTGGACTCTCGCCATCTTATGCAAGAAAAAAAAGATCTTAAATTTTTTTTTTATAGTTCTTGGCTCTAGACCATAAAGTAGCACATTATTAATCATGTATTTCTCCCTACAATGGCCACACAACTAAATAAAAAAGGTTATGTACCTCAGATCCTGTAGCATCCAATATTGTAGAATATGAACTCTCTGGGGCCCAGGAAATACATTCTACAACATGCTCATGCTCTCTAAGTTCTGCTTTGCATTCTTTTGTTGCTGCAACCCAAACACGAACTGTCTGGTCATTGGAACAACTAGCAATCAGTGAACCATCCTGGTTTGGTCTCACCATGCGGACCCATTCTCTGTGGCCAGTGAAAGTCTTCACACAATACCTATAAAAGTAAATTTAAATTTTTTTTATTTATTTATATATTAAGATAACATTTTGTATTCTCTGCCCTCAGTTAATGGCATAAAACTCACCCAGAATGCACTTCCCACATCTTAATGGTTTTATCCCTGGAGGCAGAAACTATATGATCGCCATTGGGCATGATGGCTACTGAGGACACATTGTGATCATGACCTAGCAAGACAAAAAATAAATAAATTAAACATACACAAATGTGTAAACGTCTTTATTCAGTAATTGACCAATTTGTAATCTAACACTTGCACATAACATTAAAGAGACCCAAATATTAAAGAAAAAATAAATAGCTGTATTCCCTGCTAGACGTGAATTTCGCAGTTTTGTTCACTACTGAATGCAGAAGGAAGCGGCTATTTTCGGTATTCGGCTTTTTTCGGAGCAGTATATCCTGTTGTGCAAGTGAAACACTAATCTGGTTTTGCACAGATCTAAGGGTGTTTCACTTGCACAAGAAGATACTAACAACGGAAAAAACATAATTTATGTAAGAACTTACCTGATGCTAGTGACGTATGGGACATACAATCCTACCAGGAGGGGCAAAGTTTCCCAAACCTCAAAATGCCTATAAATACACCCCTCACCACACCCACAATTCAGTTTAACAAATAGCCAAGTAGTGGGGTGATAAAGAAAGGAGTAAAAAGCATCAACAAAGGAATTTGGAAATAATTGTGCTTTACACAAAAAATCATAACCACCATAAAAAGGGTGGGTCTCATGGACTCTTGCCAATATGAAAGAAATGAATCAGGTAAGTTCTTACATAAATTATGTTTTCTTTCATGTAACTGGCAAGAGTCCATGAGCTAGTGACGTATGGGATAGTAATACCCAAGATGTGGAACTCTACAGAAGAGTCACTAGAGAGGGAGGGATACAATAATAAGCCATTTTCCGCCCAAATTATAAGTTTATTTTCATAATGAAAAGAAAAAACTTAAACATAAGCAGAGGAATCAAACAAACCGCTGCCTGAAGAACTTTTCTACTAAAAACTGCTTCCGAAGAAGTACATCAAAACGGTAGAATTTAGTAAATGTATGCAAAGAAGACTAAGTTGCTGCTTTGCAAATCTGATCAACTGAAGCTTCATTCTTAAAAGCCCACAAAGTGGAGACTGATCTAGTAGAATGAGCTGTAATTCTCTGAGGCAGGGCCTGACCTGACTCCAAATAAGCCTGATGAATCAAAAGCTTTAACCAAGATGCCAAGGAAATGGCAGAAGCCTTCTGACCTTTCCTAGAACCAGAAAAGATAACAAATAGACTAGAAGTCTTTCTGAAATCTTTAGTAGCTTCAACATATTTCAAAGCTCTTACCACATCCAAAGAATGTAAGGATCTCTCCAAAGAATTCTTAGGATTAGGACACAAAGAAGGGATACCAATTTCTGTAATATTGTTATTAGAATTCACAACCTTAGGTAGAAATTTAAATGAAGTCCGCAAAACTGCCTTATCCTGATGGAAAATCAGAAAAGGAGATTCACAAGAAAGAGCAGATAATTCGGAAACTCTTCTAGCAGAAGAGATGGCCAAAAGGAACAACACTTTCCAAGAAAGTAATTTAATGTCCAAAGACCAAACGGAGGAGCCTGTAAGGCCTTCAAAACCAAATTAAGGCTCCAAGGAGGAGAGATTGATTTAATGACAGGCTTGATATGGACCAAAGCCTGAACAAAACATTGAATATCAGGAAGCTTAGTAATCTTTGTGAAATAAAACAGAGCAGAGATTTGTCCCTTCAAGGAACTTGCAGACAAACCCTTATCCAAACCCTCCTGAAGAAACTGAAAAAAATCTAGCAATTCTAAAAGAATGCCAGGAGAATTTATGAAAAGAACACCATGAATTATGTCTTCCAAACTTGATAATAAATCTTCCTAGAAACAGATTTATGAGCCTGTAACATAGTATTAATCACGGAGTCAGAGAAACCTCTATAACTAAGCACTAGGCGTCCAATTTCCATACCTTCAAATTTAATGATTTGAGATCATGATGAAAAAACGGACCTTGAGACCGAAGGTCTGGTCTTAACGGAAGTGGCCAAGGTTGGCAACTGGACATCCGAACAAGATACCCATAACAAAACCTGTGAGGCCATGCTGGAGCTACCAGAAACACAAACAATTGTTCCATTATGATCTTGGAAATCACTCTTGGAAGAAGAACCAGAGGCGGGAAAATATAAGCAGGTTGGTAACACCAAGGAACTAACGCATCCACTGCCTCTGCCTGAGGATCCCTGGGAAGTTTGTTTAGATGGGAAGCCATCAGATCTATTTCTGGAAAACCCCACATCTGAACAAACACATCTGGATGGAGTGACCACTCCCCCGATGTAAAGTCTGACGGCTGAGATAATCCGCTTCCCAATTGTCTACAACTGGGATATGTACCGCAGAAATTAGACAAGAGCTGGATTCCGCCCAAACAAGTATCTGAGATACTTCTTTCATAGCTAGGGGACTTTGAGTCCCACCCTGATGATTGACATATGCCACCGTTGTGATATTTCTTTCTGAAAACAAATGAATGGTTCTCTCTTCAACAGAGGCCAAACCTGAAGAGCCCTGAAAATAGCACAGAGTTCTAAAATATTGATTGGTAACCTCGCCTCTTGAGGTTTCCAAACCTCTTGTGCTGTCAGAGATCCCCAGACAGCTCCCAACCTGAAAGACTTGCATCTGTTGTGATCACAGTCCAGGTTGAACGAACAAAAGAAGCCCCTTGAACTATATGATGGCGATCTAACCACCAAGTCAGAGAGAGTCGAACATTGGGATTTAAGATTATTAATTGTGATATCTATGTATAATTCCTGCACCATTGATTCAGCATACAATACTGGAGATGTCTCATATGAAAAAGAGCAAAGGGGATCGCGTCCGATGCTGCAGTCATGAGACTGAAAACTTCCATGCACATAGCTACTGAAGGGAATGATCGAGACTGAAGGTTCCAACAAGCTGAAACCAATTTTAATAGTCTCTGGTCTGTTAAAGAGAGTCATGGACACTGAATCTATCTGGAAACCTAAAAAGGTGACCCTTGTCTGAGGAATAAAGGAACTTTTGGGTAAATTGATCCTCCAACCATGTCTTTAAAGAAACACTAGTTGATTCATGTGAGATTCTGCAGAATGTAAAGACTGAGCTAGTACCAAGATATCATCAACACCGCAATACCCCGTTCTCCGATTACAGAGAGTAGGGCACCGAGAACCTTTGAAAAGATTCTTGGAGCTGTCGCTAGGCCAAATGGAAGAGCAACAAATTGGTAATGCTTGTCTAGAAAAGAGAATCTCAGAAACTGATAGTGGTCTGGATGAATCGGAATATGAAGATATGCATCCTGTAAGTCTATCGTGGACATATAATGCCTTTGCTGAATGAAAGGCAGAATAGTCCTTGTAGTCACCATTTTGAAAGTTGGCACTCCTACAAAATGATTAAAAAATTTTAGATCCAGAACTGGCCTGAATGAATTTTCTCTCTTTAGGATAATGAATAGATTTGAATAAAACCCCAGACCCTGTTCCTGAAACGGAACTGGTATGATTACCACTGAAAGCTCCAGGTCTGAAACACACTTCAGAAAAGCCTGAGCCTTTACTGGATTTGCTGGGATGCATGAGAGAAAAAAAATCACAGGTGGTCTTACTCTGAATCCCATTCGGTACCCTTGAGAGAAAATACTCTGGATCCATTGATTTTGGACAGAATCTGCCCAAATGCTTTAAAAGAAATTTTTTTTTAAGAAAAATTGTTTATTTCTGCTTGAAACATACATAAGTCAGATAAAAAGAAAATAAAATGCAGTAGACAATGATATAGTCAGAAACAAAATTATCACCCTCATTCGGGGAATAGAGTCCATTTGCAGCATGCAAAAATGAGTCCATATAAAAGTTTAATAAAAGTGCTGCTTATGAAACACTGTTAACAAACATGTAAAGTTTTCAACGGTATAGGCCATACATTTCTAGAATTTTTCTTTTATAACAAATTAAACTAATGTTTCTTTGTTTTTCTTCTGGTCAAAGTGTAGATTTAAGTATGTATTTAGCTTCAGCAAAGCAAGTATGTCTAGTAGCTATACATTATGTCATCTGGCATTAACGTCTGAGTCTAGGGTGTGAGGGTCTAGGGTAGGATATGGAGCCCACTGTCACTTTGGGCCAAAGGCAAGGGTTGTCATAAGTGACTGGCATACCATAGGACATTATTAGAAAAAAGAGTCATGTTAAAACCTTTATGTGGGTCTGGTGTCCCAGAGGAACAAATTTTCTGCAATAGTGTCCAGTTTGTTTAGTAAAAGATAATGCTATCTTTCTAGCTTTAGATTGAGCTGAATCTCTTGGATTATTTAAGGGAAGATCAGTCCGGATCTCAACTCTATCTAGTTAGCATCTAGAACAAGTCACACAATAACAAATACCCCCTTTAATACAGAGGTAACCAGTCAAACCGGAAGCGCTTGTGAATAGCGAAACCAGAAGCCAATACAGAGGCAACTAGCGAAACCGGAAATGCTGGTAAATAGCGACACCGGAAGCTAAATGAAGTAAATGAAGTCAACGTGTTAACCAAAGTATTCAAGAAAAGGGTGAAAATGAAACAGTGAGCATCTAGAATGAGTCACATAATAACAAATACCCCCTTTAATACAGAGGTAACCAGTTAAACCGGAAGCGCATGTGAATAGCGAAACCGGAAGTCAACACAGAGGGAACTAGCGAAACCGGAAGTGCTGGTAAACAGCGATACCGGAAGCTAAATAAAGTAAATGAAGTCAGCGTGCTAACCAAAAGTATTCATGAAAAGGGTGAACATAAAATAGAAATGGCCCTTGGGACATAGATATCTTATTACATAAACATAAGTTGTTACTATTATCTCTTTATTGAATGTATATTGTTAGCGAAACTCTTGCCCATACCCACAATGCAACTAACAGGAAGGGGGCGTGGCCTATATGTTTTTTGGCACCCAAACACCAACTAGAATCCCCATAAATTCTGACCTGATTGCTCATTATACTAGTCTTGATAAAGGCCAGGATTATATGGCCGAAACGCGTCGACAGATTTGAGTAAGCATAATACTGATATATGAACTTAACAGTTGGTATCTGTTATAGTATTGTTTGTTTTCTTTCACAGGTTTTTTATACAATTTTTATGTTTTTATTGTATCAATACTCAGCTACTTTTCCTTTGCACTGAAACCAATTTATCACTTTAGAAACACTGGATTTACAGATAAACAACAGTTAATATGTATTTTTGAATATTTTTTCGCTTGTTTTCACATTTTTGGAAGATTGCATCATTTTTTGTGGATTTTTTGTCATTTTTTCACTCACCTTTATCACATTGTTTTTCATTTTTTTCACATTATATCAACATCTTGAATTTTTATCAACATTTAAACTAAGTGATCACATTATTTCCTCATTTTCTCACGATATAATTTGGACACTGAATTTGGACAAGAAAAAACTGTCAGTAGCATTTGGAATATGCACTATGTACTTTGAACTAATCTATAAGTATACTCATCTATAGACCACTCGGCACATCAGGCCACTTTATCTGTAGTTCATTTGATTTTATTTTTTGATTTAATCTTGCAATTGTTGTAACATGGATCCATGAACACTTTTATATGTAATCATCTGTTTTTTGAGTAGTCTATACATATCTATTGTAAAATAGATTTTTAATTTTATTGTGCAATACATTTTTAACTTATATATCTTCTTATTTGGTTTATATACCATTACCTGTTTCCCCATCATCACACCTCAGCCTTTGTTGGCGCTCCCCTCTATCCCCATTTCTATTGTCTCTTGGATCCACATTGTTAGGGTAGGAACTGATTATTTTTTTCCACATTCTTGTGATTAATTGGTGAGAGCTATTAATCATTATTTGTAACAATCTAAAATGCCATTTGGAATTAAGTTTGGGGTATTTGTGGGATATATCATTTGGTCATGTTGTATCGGAGTTCCGACAGTATTTGAATGTATGAGATATTTGTCCAAAATACTTGAATTTTGGGACAGGCCCACCAGATGTGGAACAGGGTGCCTTCACCCCTACACTGTCTCCAACAGCAGCTAGACGAACCAGGGAAGAGGTATTTGAGTCTCTGTGGGGTGAGATAACACCTTGTTAGCAGTTTTGTGTTAGTTTCTATGAGTTTGGCTGAGTGTGCTGACTTTTTTTTACAGCTTTAAAAATTGAGTGCCATTCTGTATTTGGGATTAAAAACGGTAAATCTCTATTCCACGCTTTGGTGAAAGTTGGTAGATCTGTTTCAGCTGGTGTAGTCAGTAATTTATAGGTTCATGAAATTGTGTGGAGAATAGGTGAGGATGAGCTACACAAAATCTCAAACTGCGTGCGTTGTCTGGTTAGAGAGAGTTTATGTGTTGTCTGTAAGTAGTGGCTGAGTTGGTGATATCGGAACCACTTATTAAAAAACACATCGCCCAGTAATGCAATAGATTGTCTAGGTAGTAAGATACCTTCCCTCTGTCAAGATATAAGCGAGCATTAAAAGGTGGATGTCCCTAGTGCCTGTGGGAGTGGAAGTGAGTCCTGGAGGGAAGCTTTCATTCTGTAATGTGGGCATTAGTGGGGAAGGGATTGTGGACAAGCTAGGGTGCATTTTAACCGTTTCCAGCCAAGTGTTATAGGTCTCGCTAATGATTGGGTTATTAGAGTGCTTGATCTTGGATCGTTTTTTTATTAGTCCAACAGGAGGAACCCAACTGAGTGCAGTCTAAAAGTTCATGTTAGAGTTTGACCCATTGTTTATTGTGGTGCTCTTCAAAAGAGCACCAATCTATAATCCTGGAAAGGAATATGGCATTTCTATATTCATGTACAATTGGGACCCCCATGACCGCTCAGGTAGGGTGTCTGTATAGGGTTGATTTAACAATCCTAGGTGGCTTGGCTTTCCAGATGTAGGCATTAAAGGGAACCACAACACCTGCTTCAAATGTTCTAAACTAACTTGTTGTAATTGTGCAAAATAAACTATCAATTATTTATGCTGTCTTTTCATATTTTCATTATGTTGTAGAAAAACAGCTTTATAAAAAAAAGCTTTATAATTTAAAGTTTAATCAGCAGCCAAGCACTTGCTATGTCTGCTGCCATATTGTAACGCACGTCTCTCACTCACACGGCGCCTTCTATTCCTAACACTGAGGAAGCAGAGTGAGGACTGCAGTTTCTGAGAACGGCTTCAGGCAAAGCTATATTTATAACTAGCAAGAGCAGGGAAGGAAGCAGAGAGGGGGAGGGAGACTCAGGGCTCCTGAGACTGTAAGTAACGTAGATAAATGCAGAAGTATCTGGTTACAATTATAACTGCAGCAGGAGTTTGCTTTCTGTCTCCGGAGCTTTTCTTCCCCTGTGCATTCCCCTCCCACTTCCGTCCCTGCTCTTGGTATTTATGATTATAGCAGTGACTGAAGCCGTTCTTAGAAGACACTGCAGTGATCCCTCTGCTTCCTCAGCTTTAGTAATAGAAAAAATGTGCCGTTTTAGTCACATGACCCACTGAGGTGCAAAGTACTTCACAATATGGCAGCAGATTGTAGGCTGCAGATCATCATTAAAATTGTAAAGCTGTTTTCTGCAACAGAATGCAGTAAGATGAAGACTGCATGCAGAATTGTAGTTCGTTTGTTTTGCATAATCATAGAAAGTTAGTTAAAAACTTTTCAAGCAGGTGTTGTGGTTCCCTTTAATGATTGATTGGAGTTTTGGGATCATGGATTTTGGGAGAGGGATGGGGGCAGTCTGTAAGACATAAGATTTGGGGAAGTAATGTCATTTTAGCTGCCCCGATTCTGCCCAACCAGGATATACATTTAGGAGACCAATTTGTGGTGTTTGAAAGTATATTTGAGGTTAAGGTGTCATAATTAAGTTTGATTAAATCCGCTTGAATTGGGGATAAATGTATGCCTAAGTATTTAAGAGACTGAGTCTTTAGCGTAAATGGGGCAATATGTTGGAGGGATGTTAGATCTGCCTGATTGATGTGGACTGGGAGGATGTCAGATTTCTCAAAGTTGATAGAGAAGTTGGAACAGCGCCATATTTTTTTAGAATTGAGTGGGCAGCTGTAAGGGAGCTCACAGGATTTGTAAGCATCATGAGGTCATCTGCTAATAAGGCCAGTTTATATTCTGAAGTTTTGATTTTGATGCCCTCTACTAGGTTTGAGGTACGTAAGATGGTAGCTAGAACCTCCATAGAGAGGACAAACAACAAGGGTGAAAGGGGGCATATCCCTGACGCGTACCGTTTCGGATTGGGAAGGAATCGATAAGAGGCCGTTTACCTTGATTTTAGCCGAAGGAACAGTGTAAAGGGCGGTAATTTTAGATATGAATTCTTTGGGTAGGCCAAATTTATGGAGGGTGCATGTCAAAAATGTCCAGTCGGTTGAACGCCTTTTCGGCATCTGTGGAAATGAAAAAGGTTGGGGTTTTCTGTCAGTGGGAATATTGGAGTAAATGTAGTGCTTTAATTGTGTTGTCCTTAGCTTCTCTCTGCTGTACAAACCCTGTTTGGTCATTATGAATTAGTATGGGAGTGATATTTTGAGGTCAACGTTTAATATATGGGTCTAAAGTTGGATAGGGAGTCTGTCGATTTACCCGGCTTGGGCAAAACTGTAATAAGTGCCTTGAGCATGCTTGTAGGGAATGGACGATCTCGGCCTATAAAGTTAAAGAGATTTAAAATGTGGGGGAAGAGATTTTGTTTATATATTTTGTAGTAAAAATTACTGAAGCCATCTGGCCCAGGGCTTTTACCTCGTTTAAGGGAGTTTATAGCCTCATCCAGTTCCAGAGGAGTAATAGCTTGCCTTAAGACTTGAAAATGTTCGGGTGGATCTGGGTGAGTTGGAGCTGGCCCAAATATTTATTGCATAATTGAATGTGGTCCTCTGTGGGTCGGGAAGGGTGTAAATTATAAAGTTTATTATAATTGCGAAACTCATTGACTATTGTTTTGGAGTTTGTAGTCATTGTGGATTTATTGTTTGCTAATGAATGTATATATTACAAGGATTGTTTACTCTTAAGAGCTCTGGCCAGTAGCCTGCCTGGTTTATTCCCTAGTATAAAATATTTTTGGCGTAGGAGAAATGCAGTATTCTGAGCTTTAATGTCTAGTAGGTCATTGAGCTGTTGTCTGGCCATAGTTAGATTGTTTTGAATGTCTAAGTCCGTAGGATGTAGTTTGTGAGAGTAATCTAATTTGTTTATTTCTTGTGTGAGCGTGAGATATTTCTGTCTTATTTGTTAATAGCTTTATGTTTCATTAATATACCTCTGATAACACACTTATGTGCATCCCAGGAAATAATTGGTGTAGTGGCCTCAGTGGAATTTATGGAGAAGTATTCCTGGAGTGCCTTCTCTACATCTAATTATATCAAGGGATCTGACAGCAAAGATTCATCGAGCCTCCATTGGAAGGGATAGATAGATCGAGGGCCAGAAAAAGGAACTGTCCAACTAATATGGATAATGCGGGAGTGGCGTAGATTCAGTAAGGACAGATTATCTGCCATGATATAATCAATTCTGGAACAGGATTTGTTTGGGTTAGAAAGGAATGTATAATCAAGTTTCTGGGGATGTAAGTGCCGTCATGTGTCGTGTAGGGTAAGTAGCGATAAGTTGTTCCAGACAGAATGTGTAGTGCTAGAAAGTTGTAGATTTTGGATAGTACTGTCCAGTTTTGGATCCAGCGGGAGGTTGAAATCACCCGCCAGAATAAGTGGACCCTTAAGGTACATGAGTATGGAATTGGTAATGCGTTGGAAGAAAGAGGTTTGGTTCGTGTTTGGAGCGTAGATGTTACATATAGGAGACCATGTAAACCTAAGTATCTACCCTCCTCATCTAGGTCTTTGTGTAGGAGTTCAAATGGAGCTGATTTGTGTGGGAGTATACTAACTCCGTTAACTTTATTTTTTTAGGATTACTGCTATGAAAGCGATTTGGGTAGTGAGATGAGAAGAATTTAGGCTCATTGCCCTGCTTAAAATGGGTTTCCTGTAAAAACAGGATGCTGCTGTTCTTATGATGTAGGTCGTGGAAAGCTTTAGACCTTTTAAAAGGAGAATTTAGGCCCTTGGCATTAATAGTGAATGTGGTAAATAACTGGGCGGAAATCATTTGTCTCATTATGTCAATGTTTTATAGGGTAGGTGCTGTAATAGAAAGTGTGACATTATTTGGGTGTTTCATGAAGAAATATTAGATGGAATAACAATGCATAATAGGACAGCATAACAATAAACATGACAACAAGTGATGAAACATTTTTAAAAATTGACATTTTTAAACAGGTGGTAAGCTAACAGATAGCCCCTGCTTGTAATAGCAAGGGTGGTTAGTGAATAAGTTATTCAATACCTAGTGTTACTATTCATATTGTTAGCGTAATGTTCCTACTGGAGGCCAGTGGCACCCCAGATTTTAGTGGATAGTGAGTCCGTTAAGGCACATAGGCAATTTATCTAAGAAAAAAATAAGACATCATACAGCAACATTGTCAAACATAAAACGTATAACATAATATTCTGATTGAAATTCCCTGAAAGTCAGGCAAAGAGAAGTAGCACAAAAACATTGGATTGGTCTCACCCATTTTCTATCACGGAGGTTGCGATCTTTTTCTTTCTCTTGGATGCCGCTGTTTGCCAAGGTACTCTGAGGTTTAGAAGTTGTGGGAGGATGGTTGTTTATCTGTTTAGTGGTAGATGCAGGTATCTGATTACAGGTTGGAGATTCAAGATTCAGTTCTTTGCAGAAGTCCTCTATTCCTCCTGGATCCATGCATGTTTTCCTCTGACCTTCCCACAAGTTGTATATGACAAGGAAAGCCCCATCTGTATGAGATGTTGTGGTTTCTGAGCACAGTAGTTAGAGGGGCAAATTCCATTCTCCTCTGCAGTGTTCGTATCGAAAGGTCAGCATAGATCGAAAGTGCACATCCTTGGAAGCGTAGTGGTGAAGAAATACTGGCCTGCTTCATGTCTGCTTTGGAAGAATTTTAATCTGCCCCTACCAGTTGAGCTGGAATGAGGGCCACATCTTCATGCAGACTTGGGGGCTGGCTTTCGTTTCTTAAACGGCTTTGATTTACTGCAACTTGAAGAAGGCTTCCAATTGGAACCAGATTCTTTGGGGAAAGGATTGGGTTTCTGTTCCTTATTTTGCCGAAAGGAATGAAAATGGTTAGAAGCTTTAGATTTACCCTTAGGTCCCTTCCCCCAAGTGACAGTTGAAATAATCGAATCCAACTGAGAACCAAATAACTTATTACCTTGGAAAGATAGAGATAATAATCTAGACCTAGATACCATGTCAGCATTCCAATATTTGAGCCACAAAGTTCTTCTAGCTAAAATAGCTAAAGAAATAGATTTATCATCAATTTTGATGATATAAAAAAATGGCACCACAGATAAAATGATTAGCATGTTGAAGCAAGCGAACAATGCTAGACAAATCAAGATCCATTTCCTGTTGCGCTAACCTTTCCAACCAAAAAGTTGATGCAGCTGCAACATCAGCCATAGAAATGGCAGGCCTGAGAAGATAGCCATTATATAAATAAGCTTTCCTTAGATGAGATTCAAGTTTCCTATCTAAAGGGCCCTTAAAGGAAGTACTATCTTCCATAGGAATAGTAGTACGTTTGGCAAGAGTAGAAATAGCCCCATCAACTTTGGGGATCTTTCCCCAAAACTCCAATCTAACTGCTGGCAAAGGATAGAATTGTTAAAACCTTTAAGAAGGGATAAAAGTACCAGGCTTTAGAAATCATATCAGAAATAGCATCAGGAACTGGAAAAACCTCTGGCGTAAGCACAGGAGGTTTATAAACAGAATTTAAATGTTTACTAGTTTTAATATCTAGAGGACTAGTTTCCTCAATTTTCAGTGTAATCAACACCTCTTAACAAGGAATGAATATACTCCATTTAAATAAATAAGTAGATTTGTCAGTGTCAATATCTGAGGAAGGATCTTCTGAATCAGACAGATCCTCATCAGATGAGGATAATTCAGAATGATGTTGGTCATTTGAAATTTCATCAACTTTATGAGAAGTTTTAAAAGGCCTTTTACATTTATTATTAGGTGGTGGGATAGCAGACAAAGCCTTCTGAATAGCATCATCAATAAAATCTTTATATTCACAAGGATATCATGTATATTAGATGTTGCAGGAACAACAGGCAAGGCATTGTACTATTACTGATGGATACATTATCTGCATGTAAAAGCTTATGACAACTATAACATACCACAGCTGGAGATTAATCTCCACAAATTTACAACAGATACACTTAGCTTTGGTAAAACTTATCAGGCAGCAGGGTTCCAACAGGGGTTTCTGAGACAGGATCAGATTCAGACATTTTGCAAATGTAAGAGAAAAAAACAACATATAAAGCAAAATTATCAATTTCCTTATATGGCAGTTTCAAAATGGGAAAAAATGCAAACAGCATAGGCCTCTGACATAGAAATAGGCAAGAGGAATATAGGAATGAGGTCTTAAATAATCAAATTATTTGGCACCAAGTATGACGCACAACGCAAAATTATTTTTTTTGGGCGCTAACAATTGCAGATGCAACATTGTACAAGGAAACTAGGCGTCAACTAAAACGCCGGAAATGACGAATTTGTGTCACCGGACGTACCTTGGTGCCAAAAAAAAAATTTTGCGCCAAAAATTACGCAATAAACATGGGCATTTTGAGACTTCGCGACCCTAATTTTGCCAGCGAAAATGTAATTAAAAAAAGCAGTCAATTTGAAAAAAGACTATACCCCAGGTAAGAAAAATATTTTCCTAAACAGGTTTTTCCCAAATATGAAACCGATAGTCTGCAATAGGAAATATACATAAACCTGACTGACTCATAGCAAATATAAGTACAATACATATATTTAGAACTTTATATTAATACATAAAGTGCCAAACCATAGCTGTGAGTGTCGTAAGTAATGAAAAACAGAATTTATGCTTACCTGATAAATTACTTTCTCTTGCGGTGTATCCAGTCCACAGATTCATCCTTTACTTGTGGGATATTCTCATTCCCTACAGGAAGTGGCAAAGAGAGCACACAGCAGAGATGTCCATATAGCTCCCCCTCTAGCTCCATCCCCCAGTCATTCGACCAAAGGTTAGGAAGAAAAAGGAGAAACCATAGGGTGCAGTGGTGACTGTAGTTTAAACAAAAAATTTTTTACCTGACTTAAATGCCAGGGCGGGCCGTGGACTGGATACACCGCAAGAGAAAGTAATTTATTAGGTAAGCATAAATTCTGTTTTCTCTTGCAAGGTGTATCCAGTCCACTGATTCATCCTTTACTTGTGGGATACCAATACCAAAGCTTTAGGACACGGATGAAGGGAGGGAACAAGACAGGTACATTAAACGGAAGGCACCACTGCTTGAAAAACCTCTCTCCCAAAAATAGCCTCCGAAGAAGCAAAAGTATCGAATTTGTAAAATTTGGCAAAAGTATGCAGTGAAGACCAAGTCATTTTTGAAAGCCCATGTGGAAGCCACTGCTCTGGTAGAATGAGCAGTAATTATTTCAGGAGGCTGCTGGCCAGCAGTCTCATAGGCCAAACGGATGATGCTTTTCAGCCAAAAGGAAAGAGGTAGCAGTCGCTTTCTGACCTCTCCTCTTACCAGAATAGATAACAAACAAGGAAGATGTTTGTCTGAAATCCTTAGTTGCTTGTAAATAGAACTTTAAAGCACGAACTACATCAAGATTCTGTAATAGACGTTCCTTCTTCGAAGATGGATTAGGACACAGAGAAGGAACAACTATTTCCTGGTTAATATTCTTGTTAGTAAAAACTTTAGGAAGAAAACCAGGCTTGGTACGCAAAACTACCTTATCTGCGTGGAACACCAGGTAAGGTGAATCACACTGTAAGGCAGATAATTCTGAAACTCTTCGAGCAGAAGAGATATCTTGGAAAGTTTTGTTTTTGATAGCTAACAACTTAATGTCTATGGAATGTAAAGGTTTAAACGGAACCCCTTGAAGAACTGAAAGAACTAGATTCAAACTCCATGGCGGAGCCACGGGTTTATAGACAGGCTTGATTCTGACTAAAGCCTGAGCAAACGCTTGAACGTCTGGTACCTCTGCCAGACGCTTGTGTAACAGGATAGACAAAGCAGATATTTGTCCTTTTAAGGAACTAGCTGACAATCCTTTCCCCAGTCCTTCTTGGAGAAAGGACAATATCCTGGGAATCCTAATCTTACTCCATGAGTAACCCTTGGATTCACACCAACAAAGATATTTCCGCCATATCTTATGGTAGATTTTCCTGGTGACAGGCTTTCTAGCCTGAATCAGAGTATCTATAACTGACTCAGAGAACCCACGCTTTGATAGAATTAAGCGTTCAATCTCCAAGCAGTCAAACGTAGAGAAATTAGATGAAAAGTCTGACGACTCAGGAAATCCGCCTCCCAGTTGTCTACACCTGGGATGTGAATTGCTGAGAGATGGCAGGAGTGATCCTCCTCCCACTTGATTATTTTGGTTACTTCCTTCATTGCTAGGGAACTCTTTGTTCCGCCTTGATGATTGATGTAAGCTACAGTCGTGATGTTGTCCGACTGAAATCTGATGAATTTGGCCGCAGCTAGTTGAGGCCATGCCTGAAGCGCGTTGAATATCGCCCTCAGCTCCAGAATGTTTATCGGGAGAAGAGATTCTTCCCGAGACCATAAGCCTTGAGCTTTCAGGGAGTCCCAGACTGCACCCCAACCTAACAGACTGGCGTTGGTCGTTACAATGATCCACTCTGGTCTGCGGAAACATATTCCCTGAGACAGGTGATCCTGAGACAACCACCAGAGAAGAGAAACTCTGGTTTCCTGGTCCAACTTTATTTGAGGAGACAAATCTGCATAATCCCCATTCCACTGATTGAGCATGCATAGTTGCAGTGGTCTGAGATGTATCCAAGCAAAAGGGACTATGTCCATTGCTGCTACCATTAATCCAATTGCCTCCATGCACTGAGCTACAGATGGCCGAGAAACGGAATGAAGAACTCGGCAAGTAGTTAAAAGTTTCAATTTTCTGACCTCCGTCAGAAATATTTTCATTTCTACCGAATCTATTAGTGTCCCTAGGAAGGGAACCCTTGTGAGTAGGGACAGAGAACTCTTTTTGATGTTCACCTTCCACCCGTGAGACCTCAGAAAGGCCAATACAATCTCTGTGTGAGCATTGGCTCTGTGAAAAGAAGGCGCCTGAATTAAGATGTCGTCCAAATAAGGCGCCACTGCTATGCCCTGCGGTCTTAGAACCGCCAGAAGGGACCCTAGCACCTTTGTGAAAATTCTGGGAGCAGTGACTAAACCGAATGGAAGAGCCACAAACTGGTAATGCTTGTCTAGAAAAGCAAACCTGAGAAACTGATGATGATCTTTGTGGATAGGAATATGCAGGTACGCATCCTTTAGATCCACGGTAGTCATATATTGACCTTCCTGGATCATAGGTAAGATTGTCCGAATGGTCTCCATCTTGAATGATGGGACTCTGAGGAATCTGTTTAGAATTTTTAGATCCAGGATTGGTCTGAAAGTTCCTTCCTTTTTGGGAACCACAAACAGGTTTGAGTAAAAACCCAGTCCTTGTTCTGCAATTGGAACTGGGTATATCACTCCCATCGTATGTAGATCTTCTACACAGCGTAAGAACGCCTCTTTCTTTATCTGGTCTGTAGACAGACGAGAAATGTGGAACCTTCACCTTGGAAGGGAGTCCTTGAATTCTAGAAGATATCCCTGGGAAACAATCTCTAATGCCCAGGCCTGAGCGAAGAGAGAAAGTCTGCCCCCTACTAGATCCGGTCCCAGATCGGGGGCTACCCCTTCATACTGTCTTGGTAGCAGCTACAGGCTTTTTGGCCTGTTTACCCTTGTTCCAGCCCTGGTAAGGCTTCCAGGTTGCCTTCGGCTGTGAAGCGTTACCCTCTTGCTTTGCAGCTGTAGAGGCTGAAGCGGAACCGCTCCTGAAATTACGAAAGGAACGAAAATTAGCTTTGTTTTTAGCCTTAAAGGGCTTGTCCTGAGGGAGAGCATGGCCCTTTCCCTTCCCCTGGTGATTTCTGAAATAATCTCTTTCCATTCTGGCCCGAAAAGGGTCTTTCCTTTGAAAGGGATATTTAATAATTTGGATTTTGACGACCCATTGGCCGACCATGACTTGAGCCAAAGCGCTCTGCGCGCCATAATGGCGAAACCTGAATTTTTTGCCGCTAACTTAGCTAATTGCAAAGCGGCATCTGTGATAAAAGAATTAGCCAGCTTTAGAGCCTTAATTCTATCCATAATTTCGTCGTATGAGGTCTCAGTCTGAAGCGAATCCTCCAGCGCCTCAAACCAGAAAGCAGCTGCAGTAGTTACAGGAATAATGCAGGCAATAGGTTGGAGAAGATAACCTTGTTGAACAAAAATTTTCTTAAGTAAGCCTTCTAACTTTTTATCCACAGGATCTTTAAAAGCACAACTGTCTTCAATTGGTATGGTTGTGCGCTTAGCAAGCGAAGAAACAGCCCCCTCTACCTTAGGGACCGTCTGCCACGAGTCCCGCCTGGGGTCAGTTATGGGGAACATTTTCTTAAAAATAGGGGGGGGGGGGGGGGACAAAAGGGACACCTGGTCTATCCCACTCCCTAGTAACAATATCCGCAACCCTCTTAGGGACCGGAAACGCATCAGTGTATACAGGGACCTCTAGGTACTTGTCCATTTTACACAATTTCTCTGGGACCACCATAGGGTCACAATCATCCAGAGTAGCTAATACCTCCCTGAGCAATACGCGGAGGTGTTCCAATTTAAATTTAAACGCTAATGAATCTGACTCTGCCTGATGAGAAACCTTTCCTGAATCGGAAATTTATCCCTCAGACATCAAGTCCCTCACTCCCACGTCAGAGCGTTGTAAGGGTACATCAGATAAGGCTACCAAAGCTTCAGATTGCTCATAATCTGTTCTTAAAACAGAGCTATAACGCTTTGCAGGAAAAACTGGCAGTTTAGATAGGAAGGCCGCAAGGGAGTTATCCATGACTGCCGCTAGTTGTTGCAATGTAATAGGGGCAGACGCACTAGAGGTACTAGGCATCGCTTGAGCGGGCGTAACTGGTTGTGACACATGGGGAGAGGTAGACGGACTATCCTCATTACCTTCAGTCTGAAAATCATCTAGGGCCACATTTTTAAGTGCAACAATATGATCTTTAAAGTGTATAGACACATTAGTGCAATTGGGACACATTCTGAGAGGGGGTTCCACCATGGCTTCTAAACACATTGAACAAGGACTTTCCTTGGTCTCAGACATGTTTAACAGACTAGCAATATGTACAAACAGGCTTAGAAATCACTTTAAACCAATAAAATACACAATTTGGAAAAAACGTTACTGTGCCTTTAAGAGATAAAAAGAGCACACAATTTTACAAAACAGTGAAAAATGCAGCAATCCTTTTGAAATTTTCACAGTATGTACCTAAAGCCTTAATAAGATTGCACCACAAGTTTCAAAACGATTAACCCCTTAATGCCCAAACCGGAGCAGCCTAAAGCCAATCACCGGTTAAATTACTACAGCACCTTGCCACAGCTTACTGCTGTGGCCCTACCTTCACTTAGGGATCAGTTTTGGGGGAATGAAGCTTCTTTTCGGCCCTCAAACAGCAGCAGGACCCTCCATGTGAAGCAGCATGAACTTGTCTTTCAATTCTAACTGTGCATCTGAGGCGCGAAATTAGGCCCCTCCCACTCGAGCTATGAGGCCTACCAAAATCAATCCTAAGTGAATAAATTTAAGCCATGTGGGTAATAACCCCAGAAAAAACACCAAAGTGCTTTAAAAGTGTCTCCCAACGAGTATTTCTTAAGTAAAATAATCGATTGCCCTAAGTTAGTGTCAACCAGCATAATTAGCCCTGTTATGTAAGCATTCAATTCTTTACTAAGTCTCAGAACATAGCTTACCCTCCCCACATGGGGATATTGTCAGTCTTCTAGCATTATCTCAGTCTTGTCTAGAAATAAATGACTGAACATACCTCATTGCAGTCAAGCCTGCAAACTGTTCCCCCCAACTGAAGTTTTCTGGTACTCCTCAGTCCTGTGTGGGAACAGCAATGGATTTTGGTTACAACATGCTAAAATCATCTTCCTCTCAGCAGAATTCTTCATCTTTTTTCTGCCAGAGAGTAAATAGTACAAACCGGTACCATTTAAAAATAAACTTTTGATTGAAGATATAAAACTACAATTCTAACACCACATTCACTTTACACTCCCGTAGAGAGACCCTAGTGCTTAGAGCCGGCAAAGAGAATGACTGGGGGGTGGAGCTAGAGGGGGAGCTATATGGACAGCTCTGCTGTGTGCTCTCTTTGCCACTTCCTGTAGGGAATGAGAATATCCCACAAGTAAAGGATGAATCCGTGGACTAGATACACCTTGCAAGAGAAAAGGAAATTTATGCTTACCTGATAAATTTATTTCTTTTACGATATGACGAGTCCACGGATTTCATCCTTACTTATGGGATACAATACCAAAGCAATAGGACACGGATGAATGGGAGGGACAAGACAGGAACCTAAACGGAAGGCACCACTGCTTGAAGAACTTTTCTCCCAAAAGCAGCCTCAGACGAGGCAAAAGATTTAAATTTGGAAAATTTGGAAAAAGTGTGAAGAGACGACCAAGTTGCAGCCTTGCAAATCTGTTCAACAGAAGCATCATTTTAAAATGCCCATGAGGAAGCCCTAGTAAAATGAGCCGTAATTCGTTCTGGAGGCTGCTGTCCAGCAGTCTCATATGCAACACAGATGATACTCTTCAGCCAAAAAGAAAGAGGTAGCCGTAGCTTTCTGACCCCTACGTTTTCTGAAGATGTTTGACGAAAATTCTTAGTTGCCTAAAAGTAGAACTTCAAGGCACGGACTACATCCAGATTATGTAACAGACGCTCCCTACAAGAAGGGTTAGGACACAAGGAAGGAACAACAATTTCCTGATTAATATTCTTGTTAGAAACAACCTTAGGGAGAAAACCAGGTTTGGTACGTAACACCACCTTATCAGCATGGAACATAAGATAAGGAGAATCACATTGTAAAGCCGAAAGCTAAGAAACTCTGCGAGAAGAAATAGCAACCAAATATAAAACCTTCCAAGATAATAACTTAATATCTATGGAATGCATGGGTTCAAACGGAACCCCTTGAAGAACATTAAGAACTAAATTCAAACTCCAAGGAGGAGCAATAGATCTTAACACAGGCCGGATTCTAGTCAGGGCCTGACAAAAAGATTGAACATCTGGAACATCTGCCAGACGCTTGTGTAACAAAATAGACAAAGAAGAAATCTGTCCCTTTAAGGAACTTGCTGATAACCCCTTCTCCAAACCTTCTTGGAGAAAGGATAACATCCTGGGAATCCTAACCCTACTCCATGAGTAGCCCTTGGATTCACACTAATAAAGATATTTATGCCATATCTTATGTTAAATCTTTCTAGTAACAGGCTTGCGTGCCTGAATCAAGGTATCAATGACCGCATCAGAGAACCCCCGCTTAGATAAAATCAAGCGTTCAATCTCCAATCAGTCAGCTGCAGAGAAATTAGATTCGGATGATGGAAGGGTCCCTGAATTAGAAGGTCCTGCCACAAAGGAAGCTTCCACGGCGGCAGAGAGGACATGTCCACCAGATCGGCATACCAAGTCCTACGCGATTATAACTACTGAAGCCCTCTCCTGTTTGATCCGAGCAATCACCCGGGGAAGGAGAGCAAACGGTGGAAACACATAAGCTAGGTTGAACGACCAAGGCACTGCCAAGGCTTCTATCGGTTCGGCCTGAGGATCCCATGACCTGGATCCGTATCTTTGGAGCTTGGCATTCTGACGAGACACCATCAGATACAATTCCGGTCTGCCCCATCTGAGAATCAGGGTGGCAAAGACCTCCGGATGGTGTTCCCACTACCCTGGATGAAACATTTGTCTGCTTAAAAAGTCCGCTTACCAGCTGTCTTCACTCCTGGGATGTAGATTGCTGACAGATAACAAGAGTGAGCCTCCGCCCACCGAATTATCTTGGATACTTCTGTCATCGCTAAGGAACTTCTCGTTCCTCCCTGATGATTGATGTAAGCCACAGTCGTGATGTTGTCCGACTGAAAACGGATGAATTTGGCAGAAGCCAACTGAGGCCAAGCCTGAAGCGCATTGAATATTGCTCTCAATTCCAGAATATTTATTGGAAGAAGAGACTCTGACCGAGTCCACACACCCTGAGCCTTCAGGGAATCACCCAAGAGAGTCTGCGGAAGCACGTCCCTTGGGACAGATGATCCGGCGACAACCACCAAAGAAGAGAGTCTCTTGTCTCCTGATCCAGATATATCGGAGAAGACAAATTTGCATAATCTCCATTCCACTGCCTGAGCATGTTCAGTTGTAGTAGTCTGAGATGAAAACGAGCAAACGGAATGATGTCCATTGCCGCCACCATCAATCCAATTACCTCCATGCACTGAGCCACTGATGGCCCAGGATTGGACTGAAGGGCTCTGCATGTATTCAGAATCTTTAACTTTCTGACCTCTGTCAAGAAAATTTTCATGGATATGGAATCTATTAAGAGTTCCCAGGAAGGGAACCCTGGTCTGTGGAATTAATGAACTCTTTTCTAGATTCACCTTCCACCCGTGAGTCCTCAGAAAAGGACAGAACCATGTCTGTATGAGACTTTGTACCCTAGAACCTTCGTGAAGATCCTGGGTGCTGTGGCCAACCCGAAGGGAAGAGTCACAAACTGAAAATGTTTGTCCAGGAAGGCAAACCTTAGGAACTGATGATGATCCTTGTGGATAGGAATATGAAGATATGCATCCTTCAAGTCCAAGGTAGTCATATATTGACCCACCTGGATCAATGGTAGAATTGTTCGAATAGTCTCCATCTTGAAAGATGGGACCCTGAGAAACTTGTTTAGACTCTTGAGATCTAAAATGGGTCTGAACGTTCCCTCTTTTTTGGGAACCACGAAAAGATTTGAGTAAAACCCCTTACACAACGTAAGAACGCCTCTCTTTATCTGTTCTACAGACAATCGGGAAAGAAGAAACCTCCCCCTTGGGAGAGAATTTTACAATTCCAGTTGATACCCTTGGGACACGATTTCCAGTGTCCAGGGGTCCTGAACATCTCTTACCCAAGCCTGGGCAAAGAGCGAAAGTCTGCCCCCTACTAGATCCGGTCCCGGACCGGGGGCCGCCCCTTCATGCTGTCTTGGGAGCAGCAGTGGGCTTCTTGGGATGTTTATCTTTGTTCCAAGCCTGGTTGGGTCTCCAGACGGCCTTGGCTTGCTCAAAATTTCCTTCCTCTTTAGCGGAAGAAGCGGGGACTCCTTTGAAGTTCCAAAAGGAACAAAATTATTTTGTTAACTCCTCAGTTTAGCTGCTTTATTCTGAGGTAGGAGATGACCCTTACCTCCCGTAATGTCAGAAATAATTTATTTCAAGTCAGGCCCGAATAGAGTTTTCCCTTTGAAAGGAATAGCCAAAAGCTTTGACTGAGATGACACATCAGCAGACCAAGACTTTAACCATAACGCTCTACACGCTAAAATGGCAAATACGGCATTCTTAGCCGCCAACTTGGCAATCTGAAAGGCGGCGGGCGTAATAAAAGAATTAGCCAGCTTAAGAGCCTTAATTCTATCTAGAATTTCCTCTAAAGGAGTCTCAGTCTTAAGAGACTCTTCTAAGGCGTCAAACCAGAAAGCCGCAGTGGTAACTGGTACAATGCAGGCTGTCTGTTGTAAAAGGAAACCCTGATGAATAAATAACTTTTTTAGAAGACCCTCCAACTTCTTATCCATAGGGTCTTTGAAAGCACAACTGTCCTCAATAGGAATAGTTGTATGCTTAGCCAGGGGTCCCTCAACCTTAGGGACTGTTTGCCAAGAGTCCCGAACAGTGTCAGATATGGGATACATTTTCTTAAAATTAGGAGAAGGTGAGTACGGGATACCCGGTCTTTCCCATTACCATGTAATAATTTCCGAGATTCTCTTAGGAACCGGAAAAACATCAGAGTAAGCAGGCACCTCCAAGTATTTGTCCATCTTACACAATTTCTCTGGTGGTACCACAATAGAGTCACAATCATCCAGAGTCGCTAAAACCTCCCGAAGCAACAGGCGGAGGTGTTCAAGCTTAAATCTAAAGGACATGACGTCCGAGTCCGTCTGAGGTAACACACTTCCTGAATCAGAAAGTTCCCCCTCAGAAGTTCCCTGACACCCAAATCAGATCCCTGTGAGGGTACATCGGAAATAGCCAACAAAGCATCAGAGGTCACAGTATTCAAATTGACTTCTGTCCTGCTGCGTTTGCCCTGTAACACTGGCAACTTAGATAAAACCTCTGTAAGTGTAGATGACATAACTGCAGCCATATCCTGCAGAGTAAATGAAGTAGACGCAGTTGAAGAACACGGCGTCGCTTGGGCGGGCGTTAAGGTTTTGACGCTTGGGGAGAAAGTAGCGGCATACCCTGATTCTCAGACTGAGAAGCATCCTTAGCCATATTTTCCTTAAAGAAAATTCGCTCTTTACATTGTAAGGGCCAATCAGTACATGAGGGACAAAAGTAAGAGGGGGTCCCACAATGGCATCTAAACACATAGAACTAGTAGTTTCCTCAAGTTCAGACATGTTAAACAGACTAGCAATAATAGTCGTTTTATGCTTGATATATTGTACTCTGAAGTCAAAACATATATTAAAAAATTCTGAACTAAAAAGTGTACTGCGCATTTAAATAATAAAAGTGCAACAATTTTTCTATTAGACAAAACAACGTTTTCAGCAGTAAAAAATGCCCTTATGTGCCCAAAATAGCTTGACAATATTGCACCACTTGATAGGATATATTATATATCAATTTTGTCAGATTTATTAATGAATATCGATGTATATCAATTCAGGCCCCTGCACCTCGCCACAGCTCTGCTGCGGCGCCTACCTGCCCCCAGATCACACTGAAGGAACGTTCTCAACCTCTCTGTACCCTACGATTACCAAACAGAGCTAGGCCCCACCGGAGCCTTAGGACCTTGCTGCCGATCCGGTAAACACACTGTGCGGCTGAGCGTGCGAAAATAGGCCCCGCCCAACGTGAGCGTAACTCTTAGCCTAACCGAGACCTGCATGGGTAGAGAAAAAAACCAAACATGTCGGTCCTCCATATATTAGCCATGTGCCCCACTATATACACTCTCAGCGCAATAAGCGCATCTCAGTGAAAAAAACAGAATTTATGTTTACCTGATAAATTACTTTCTCCAACGGTGTGTCCGGTCCACGGCGTCATCCTTACTTGTGGGATATTCTCTTCCCCAACAGGAAATGGCAAAGAGCCCAGCAAAGCTGGTCACATGATCCCTCCTAGGCTCCGCCTTCCCCAGTCATTCGACCGACGTAAAGGAGGAATATTTGCATAGGAGAAACCATATGATACCGTGGTGACTGTAGTTAAAGAAAATAAATTATCAGACCTGATTAAAAAACCAGGGCGGGCCGTGGACCGGACACACCGTTGGAGAAAGTAATTTATCAGGTAAACATAAATTCTGTTTTCTCCAACATAGGTGTGTCCGGTCCACGGCGTCATCCTTACTTGTGGGAACCAATACCAAAGCTTTAGGACACGGATGAAGGGAGGGAGCAAATCAGGTCACCTAGATGGAAGGCACCACGGCTTGCAAAACCTTTCTCCCAAAAATAGCCTCAGAAGAAGCAAAAGTATCAAACTTGTAAAATTTAGTAAAAGTGTGCAGTGAAGACCAAGTCGCTGCCTTACATATCTGATCAACAGAAGCCTCGTTCTTGAAGGCCCATGTGGAAGCCACAGCCCTAGTGGAATGAGCTGTGATTCTGTCAGGAGGCTGCCGTCCGGCAGTCTCGTAAGCCAATCTGATGATGCTTTTAATCCAAAAAGAGAGAGAGGTAGAAGTTGCTTTTTGACCTCTCCTTTTACCAGAATAAACAACAAACAAGGAAGATGTTTGTCTAAAATCCTTTGTAGCATCTAAATAGAATTTTAGAGCACGAACAACATCCAAATTGTGCAACAGACGTTCCTTCTTTGAAACTGGATTCGGACACAAAGAAGGCACGACTATCTCCTGGTTAATGTTTTTGTTAGAAACAACTTTTGGAAGAAAACCAGGTTTAGTACGTAAAACCACCTTATCTGCATGGAACACCAGATAAGGAGAACACTGCAGAGCAGATAATTCTGAAACTCTTCTAGCAGAAGAAATTGCAACCAAAAACAAAACTTTCCAAGATAATAACTTGATATCAACGGAATGTAAGGGTTCAAACGGAACCCCCTGAAGAACTGAAAGAACTAAATTGAGACTCCAAGGAGGAGTCAAAGGTTTGTAAACAGGCTTGATTCTAACCAGAGCCTGAACAAAGGCTTGAACATCTGGCACAGCTGCCAGCTTTTTGTGAAGTAACACAGACAAGGCAGAAATCTGTCCCTTCAAGGAACTTGCAGATAATCCTTTCTCCAAACCTTCTTGAAGAAAGGATAGAATCTTAGGAATTTTTACCTTGTCCCAAGGGAATCCTTTAGATTCACACCAACAGATATATTTTTTCCATATTTTGTGGTAAATTTTTCTAGTTACAGGCTTTCTGGCCTGAACAAGAGTATCAATGACAGAATCTGAGAATCCTCGCTTTGATAAGATCAAGCGTTCAATCTCCAAGCAGTCAGTTGGAGTGAGACCAGATTCGGATGTACGAACGGACCTTGAACAAGAAGGTCTCGTCTCAAAGGTAGCTTCCATGGTGGAATACGCAGGAGCTATCAAGATCACCGATGCCCTCTCCTGCTTGATCCTGGCTACCAGCCTGGGGATGAGAGGAAACGGTGGGAATACATAAGCTAGTTTGAAGGTCCAAGGTGCTACTAGTGCATCTACTAGAGTCGCCTTGGGATCCCTGGATCTGGACCCGTAGCAAGGAACCTTGAAGTTCTGACGAGAGGCCATCAGATCCATGTCTGGAATGCCCCACAGTTGAGTAATTTGGGCAAAGATTTCCGGATGGAGTTCCCACTCCCCCGGATGAAATGTCTGACGACTCAGAAAATCCGCTTCCCAATTTTCCACTCCTGGGATGTGGATTGCAGACAAGTGGCAGGAGTGAGTCTCCGCCCATTGAATGATTTTGGTCACTTCTTCCATCGCCAGGGAACTCCTTGTTCCCCCCTGATGGTTGATGTACGCAACAGTTGTCATGTTGTCTGATTGAAACCGTATGAACTTGGCCTTTGCTAGCTGAGGCCAAGCCTTGAGAGCATTGAATATCGCTCTCAGTTCCAGAATATTTATCGGTAGAAGAGATTCTTCCCGAGACCAAAGACCCTGAGCTTTCAGGGGTCCCCAGACCGCGCCCCAGCCCACCAGACTGGCGTCGGTCGTGACAATTACCCACTCTGGCCTGCGGAAGCTCATCCCCTGTGACAGGTTGTCCAGGGACAGCCACCAACGGAGTGAATCTCTGGTCCTCTGATTTACTTGTATCGTCAGAGACAAGTCTGTATAGTCCCCATTCCACTGACTGAGCATGCACAGTTGTAATGGTCTTAGATGAATGCGCGCAAAAGGAACTATGTCCATTGCCGCTACCATCAAACCTATTACTTCCATGCACTGCGCTATGGAAGGAAGAGGAACAGAATGAAGTATTTGACAAGAGTTCAGAAGTTTTGTTTTTCTGGCCTCTGTCAGAAAAATCCTCATTTCTAAGGAGTCTATTATTGTTCCCAAGAAGGGAACCCTTGTTGACGGAGATAGAGAACTCTTTTCTACGTTCACTTTCCATCCGTGAGATCTGAGAAAGGCCAGGACAATGTCCGTGTGAGCCTTTGCTTGAGGAAGGGACGACGCTTGAATCAGAATGTCGTCCAAGTAAAGTACTACTGCAATGCCCCTTGGTCTTAGCACCGCTAGAAGGGACCCTAGTACCTTTGTGAAAATCCTTGGAGCAGTGGCTAATCCGAACGGAAGTGCCACAAACTGGTAATGCTTGTCCAGGAATGCGAACCTTAGGAACCGATGATGTTCCTTGTGGATAGGAATATGTAGATACGCCTCCTTTAAATCCACCGTGGTCATGAATTGACCTTCCTGGATGGAAGGAAGAATTGTTCGAATGGTTTCCATTTTGAACGATGGAACCTTGAGAAACTTGTTTAGGATCTTGAGATCTAAGATTGGTCTGAATGTTCCCTCTTTTTTGGGAACTACGAACAGATTGGAGTAGAACCCCATCCCTTGTTCTCCTAATGGAACAGGATGAATCACTCCCATTTTTAACAGGTCTTCTACACAATGCAAGAATGCCTGTTTTTTTATGTGGTCTGAAGACAATTGAGACCTGTGGAACCTCCCCCTTGGGGGAAGCCCCTTGAATTCCAGAAGATAACCTTGGGAGACTATTTCTAGCGCCCAAGGATCCAGAACATCTCTTGCCCAAGCCTGAGCGAAGAGAGAGAGTCTGCCCCCCACCAGATCCGGTCCCGGATCGGGGGCCAACATCTCATGCTGTCTTGGTAGCAGTGGCAGGTTTCTTGGGCTGCTTTCCTTTGTTCCAGCCTTGCATTGGTCTCCAGGCTGGTTTGGCTTGAGAAGTATTACCCTCCTGCTTAGAGGACGTAGCACTTGGGGCTGGTCCGTTTCTGCGAAAGGGACGAAAATTAGGTTTATTTTTGGCCTTGAAAGACCTATCCTGAGGAAGGGCGTGGCCCTTGCCCCCAGTGATATCAGAGATAATCTCTTTCAAGTCAGGGCCAAACAGCGTTTTCCCCTTGAAAGGAATGTTAAGCAATTTGTTCTTGGAAGACGCATCCGCTGACCAAGATTTTAACCAAAGCGCTCTGCGCGCCACAATAGCAAACCCAGAATTTTTCGCCGCTAACCTAGCCAATTGCAAAGTGGCGTCTAGGGTGAAAGAATTAGCCAATTTGAGAGCACGAATTCTGTCCATAATCTCCTCATAAGGAGGAGAATCACTATCGACCGCCTTTACTAGCTCATCGAACCAGAAACACGCGGCTGTAGTGACAGGGACAATGCATGAAATTGGTTGTAGAAGGTAACCCTGCTGAACAAACATCTTTTTAAGTAAACCTTCTAATTTTTTATCCATAGGATCTTTGAAAGCACAACTATCTTCTATGGGTATAGTGGTGCGTTTGTTTAAAGTGGAAACCGCTCCCTCGACCTTGGGGACTGTCTGCCATAAGTCCTTTCTGGGGTCGACCATAGGAAACAATTTTTTAAATATGGGGGGAGGGACGAAAGGTATACCGGGCCTTTCCCATTCTTTATTTACAATGTCCGCCACCCGCTTGGGTATAGGAAAAGCTTCTGGGAGCCCCGGGACCTCTAGGAACTTGTCCATTTTACATAGTTTCTCTGGGATGATCAAATTCTCACAATCATCCAGAGTGGATAATACCTCCTTAAGCAGAGTGCGGAGATGTTCCAACTTAAATTTAAATGTAATCACATCGGGTTCAGCTTGTTGAGAAATTTTCCCTGAATCTGAAATTTCTCCCTCAGACAAAACCTCCCTGGCCCCATCAGACTGGTGTAGGGGCATTTCAGAACCATTATCATCAGCGTCGTCATGCTCTTCAGTATCTAAAACAGAGCAGTCGCGCTTACGCTGATAAGTGGGCATTTTGGCTAAAATGTTTTTGATAGAATTATCCATTACAGCCGTTAATTGTTGCATAGTAAGGAGTATTGGCGCGCTAGATGTACTAGGGGCCTCCTGAGTGGGCAAGACTCGTGTAGACGAAGGAGGGAATGATGCAGTACCATGCTTACTCCCCTCACTTGAGGAATCATCTTGGGCATCATTTTCATTGTCACATAAATCACATTTATTTAAATGAGAAGGAACCCTGGCTTCCCCACATTCAGAACACAGTCTATCTGGTAGTTCAGACATGTTAAACAGGCATAAACTTGATAACAAAGTACAAAAAACGTTTTAAAATAAAACCGTTACTGTCACTTTAAATTTTAAACTGAACACACTTTATTACTGCAATTGCGAAAAAGTATGAAGGAATTGTTCAAAATTCACCAAAATTTCACCACAGTGTCTTAAAGCCTTAAAAGTATTGCACACCAAATTTGGAAGCTTTAACCCTTAAAATAACGGAACCGGAGCCGTTTTTAACTTTAACCCCTTTACAGTCCCTGGTATCTGCTTTGCTGAGACCCAACCAAGCCCAAAGGGGAATACGATACCAAATGACGCCTTCAGAAAGTCTTTTCTATGTATCAGAGCTCCTCACACATGCGACTGCATGTCATGCCTCTCAAAAACAAGTGCGCAATACCGGCGCGAAAATGAGGCTCTGCCTATGATTAGGGAAAGCCCCTAAAGAATAAGGTGTCTAAAACAGTGCCTGCCGATATAATTTTACCAAAATACCCAGATTAAATGATTCCTCAAGGCAAAATATGTGTAATATATGAATCGATTTAGCCCAGAAAAAGTCTACAGTCTTAATAAGCCCTTGTGAAGCCCTTATTTACTATCTTAATAAACATGGCTTACCGGATCCCATAGGGAAAATGACAGCTTCCAGCATTACATCGTCTTGTTAGAATGTGTCATACCTCAAGCAGCAAGAGACTGCTCACTGTTCCCCCAACTGAAGTTAATTCCTCTCAACAGTCCTGTGTGGAACAGCCATGGATTTTAGTAACGGTTGCTAAAATCATTTTCCTCTTACAAACAGAAATCTTCATCTCTTTTCTGTTTCAGAGTAAATAGTACATACCAGCACTATTTTAAAATAAACTCTTGATTGAATAATAAAAACTACAGTTAAACACTAAAAAACTCTAAGCCATCTCCGTGGAGATGTTGCCTGTACAACGGCAAAGAGAATGACTGGGGTAGGCGGAGCCTAGGAGGGATCATGTGACCAGCTTTGCTGGGCTCTTTGCCATTTCCTGTTGGGGAAGAGAATATCCCACAAGTAAGGATGACGCCGTGGACCGGACACACCTATGTTGGAGAAAAGAGAGAAGTGCTCAACCTGGGAACGAACGATAGCATAATAGCTCGTTCTATGGCTATTTACCACCCTAGAAGCAGCCTCTTTTTGCTCAATATGTGCCTTTTACAGAGAAGAACTTTCCTGTAGCATATCAGTCTGATCCTGACTTCACAGTACAGTCCAGCCCCGAAATACCAGGCAATCCCTCTCTGAACAAGAGAAACAGCAAAACCCCAGACGTACGTTTCAGCCTATTGTGGGCCTCGTCAGTGAGGTGCAGCCATATCCCTCTAGGCACACTGAGCAACGGGTCCACGTCTGGATTCCCGCATCACACTTAGGGAGACTTTTGATTGAAGAAATAAACTAAGTATAAAACACCACAGTCCTCTTACGACCTCCATCTTAGTTGAGAGTTGCAAGAGAATGACTGGATATGGCAGTTAGGGGAGGAGCTATATAGCAGCTCTGCTGTGGGTGATCCTCTTGCAACTTCCTGTTGGGAAGGAGAATATCCCCACAAGTAATGGATGATCCGTGGACTGGATACACTTAAGAGAAAATAGACTTGTTTTTAGCTTTGAAAGGTCTATCTTGTGGAAGGGCATGGCCCTTTCCCCCAGTGATATCTGAAATAATCTCTTTCAACTCGGGCCCAAATAGGGTCTTACTCTTGAAAGGAATATTAAGCAATTTTGTTTTGGACGACACATCCGCCGACCAAGATTTTAGCCAAAGCGCTCTGCGCGCCACGATTGCAAAACCAGAATTTTTCGCCGCTAATTTAGCTAACTGAAAAGCGGTATCTGTAATGAAAGAATTAGCCAACTTCGGGCGTGAATTCTGTCTATGACCTCATCATAAGAAGTCTCCTTCTGTAGCGAGTTTTCTAGTTCCTCAAACCAAAAAGCCGCTGCAGTGGTTACAGGAATAATGCAAGAAATTGGTTGAAGAAAACCTTGTTGAACAAATATTTTCTTAAGCAAACCTAATTTTTTATCCATAGGATCTTTGAAAGCGCAACTGTCTTCTATTGGTATAGTCGTGCGCTTAGCTAGTGTTGAAACTGCCCCCTCTACCTTAGGGACCATCTGCCACGCGTCCATTCTGGGGTCAACAATGGGGAACATTTTCTTAAATATAGGGGGGGGGGGGGAACGAAAGGTACACCTGGCCTCTCCCACTCCCTAATCACGATATCCGCCACCCTCTTAGGTATCGGAAACGCGTCAGTGTACCGGGACCTCTAAGAATTTGTCCATTTACACAATTTTTCTGGGACCACCAAGGGGTCACAATCATCAAGTGTAGCCAGGACCTCCTTAAGCAGGGCGCGGAGGTGTTCTAGCTTAAATTTAAATGCTATGGTATCTGGCTCTGCCTGTTGAGAAACTTTTCCTGTGTCAGAAATTTCTCCCTCAGACAGGCCCTCCCTCACCGCCAAGTCAGATTGTAGTGAGGGCACTACAGATAAATTATCCGCTGCATCTAATTGCTCATTTTCTGTATTTAAAACTGAGCTATCACGCTACCTTGGAAATGCTGGCAGTTTGGATAAAAAAGCTGCGAGAGAATTATCCATTACTGCTGCTAACTGTTGTAAAGTAATAGGGATCGATGCGCTAGAGGTACTTGGCATCGCTTGCGCGGGCATAACTGGTGTCTACACAGAAGGAGAAGATAGAGTCACTGTATGGTCCTTAAACTGCTTGGACGCTATAGCACACTTCAAACAAATTCAATGGGGGTACCGCCATGGCTTTTAAACATATAGAACAAGGGCTATCTGAAGGCTCAGACATGTTTGACAGACTTAGACAGCACTATAATGCAAGAAAAAAATACTTTTTGAAAAAACGTTACTGTGTCTTTAAATAATAAAAGTGCACACTTTATTACCAAACATCAAATAAACATCCGATCTTAATGAAATTTTCACTACATTATCCTAATGCTTTGAAAAGATTGCACACAAATTTTCAGATCAATTAACCCCTTAATGCCCAAACCGGAGCTAAAAACAGCAGTTAACTGGTTAAACACACTACAGCACGATGCCACAGCCTCTACTGTGGCTTTTACCTTCCTTAGGGATTATTTGAAGGAGAAATAAGCCTCTCTGAAGTCCCCTCTGAGGTCTCTGGACTCCACACGTGAAGCTGCATGAACTGTCTAGCCAAAAACAACTGCTCAATTGAGGCGCGAAAATGAGGCCCCCTCCCTCTTCATTACAGAATGCTGGGGCCTTTGAGGAAGATTAGGAGTCTAATCAAGTGCCAGGCGAATAAAAAACAGAATTTATGTTTACCTGATAAATTACTTTCTCCAACGGTGTGTCCGGTCCACGGCGTCATCCTTACTTGTGGGATATTCTCTTCCCCAACAGGAAATGGCAAAGAGCCCAGCAAAGCTGGTCACATGATCCCTCCTAGGCTCCGCCTACCCCAGTCATTCGACCGACGTTAAGGAGGAATATTTGCATAGGAGAAACCATATGTTACCGTGGTGACTGTAGTTAAAGAAAATAAATTATCAGACCTGATTAAAAAAACCAGGGCGGGCCGTGGACCGGACACACCGTTGGAGAAAGTAATTTATCAGGTAAACATAAATTCTGTTTTCTCCAACATAGGTGTGTCCGGTCCACGGCGTCATCCTTACTTGTGGGAACCAATACCAAAGCTTTAGGACACGGATGAAGGGAGGGAGCAAATCAGGTCACCTAAATGGAAGGCACCACGGCTCGCAAAACCTTTCTCCCAAAAATAGCCTCAGAAGAAGCAAAAGTATCAAATTTGTAAAATTTAGAAAAAGTGTGCAGTGAAGACCAAGTCGCTGCCTTACATATCTGATCAACAGAAGCCTCGTTCTTGAAGGCCCATGTGGAAGCCACAGCTCTAGTGGAGTGAGCTGTGATTCTTTCCGGAGGCTGCCGTCCGGCAGTCTCATAAGCCAATCGGATAATGCTTTTAATCCAGAAGGAGAGAGAGGAAGAAGTTGCTTTTTGACCTCTCCGTTTACCAGAATAAACAACAAACAAAGACAAAATTTGTCTGAAATCCTTAGTAGCTGCTAAGTAAAATTTGAGAGCACGAACTACATCCAAGTTGTGCAACAAACGTTCCTTCTTTGAAACTGGATTAGGACACACAGAAGGCACAACTATCTCCTGGTTAATGTTTTTGTTAGAAACAACTTTTGGAAGAAAACCAGGTTTAGTACGCAAAACCACCTTATCTGCATGGAACACCAGATAAGGAGAAGAACACTGCAGAGCAGATAATTCTGAAACTCTTCTAGCAGAAGAAATTGCAACCAAAAACAAAACTTTCCAAGATAATAACTTAATATCAACGGAATGTAAGGGTTCAAACGGAACCCCCTGAAGAACTGAAAGAACTAGGTTGAGACTCCAAGGAGGAGTCAAAATTTTGTAAACAAGCTTGATTCTAACCAGAGCCTGAACAAAGGCTAGAACATCTGGCACAGCTGCCAGCTTTTTGTGAAGTAACACAGACAAGGCAGAAATCTGTCCCATCAAGGAACTTGCAGATAATCCTTTTTCCAATCCTTCTCGAAGGAAGGATAGACTCTTAGGAATCTTAACCTTGTCCCAAGGGAATCCTGCAGATTCACACCAACAGATATACCAAATTATGTGGTAATTTTTCTGGTTACAGGCTTTCAGGCCTGAACAAGAGTATTAATAACAGAATCTGAGAACCCTCGCTTTGATAAGATCAAGCGTTCAATCTCCAAGCAGTCAGCTGGAGTGGGTCGAACGGACCTAGAACAAGAAGGTCTCGTCTCAAAGGTAGCTTCCATGGTGGAGCCGATGACATATTCACCAGATCTGCATACCAAGTCCTGCGTGGCCACGCAGGAGCTATCAAAATCACCGACGCCCTCTCCTGATTGATCCTGGCTACCAGCCTGGGGATGAGAGGAAACGGCGGGAACACATAAGCTAGTTTGAAGGTCCAAGGTGCTACTAGTGCATCCACTAGAGCCGCCTTGGGATCCCTGGATCTGTACCCGTAGTAAGGAACTCTGAAGTTCTGACGAGAGGCCATCAGATCCATGTCTGGAATGCCCCACGGTTGAGTGACTTGGGCAAAGATTTCCGGATGGAGTTCCCACTCCCCCGGATGCAATGTCTGACGACTCAGAAAATCCGCTTCCCAATTTTCCACTCCTGGGATGTGGATAGCAGACAGGTGGCAGGAGTGAGACTCCGCCCATAGAATGATTTTGGTCACTTCTTCCATCGCTAGGGAACTCCTTGTTCCCCCCTGATGGTTGATGTATGAACTTGGCCCTCGCTAGCTGAGGCCAAGCTTTGAGAGCATTGAATATCGCTCTCAGTTCCAGAATATTTATCGGTAGAAGAGATTCTACCCGAGACCAAAGACCCTGAGCTTTCAGGGATCCCCAGACCGCGCCCCAGCCCATCAGACTGGCGTCGGTCGTGACAATGACCCACTCTGGTCTGCGGAAGGTCATCCCTTGTGACAGGTTGTCCAGGGACAGCCACCAACGGAATGAGTCTCTGGTCCTCTGATTTACTTGTATCTTCGGAGACAAGTCTGAATAGTCCCCATTCCACTGACTGAGCATGAACAGTTGTAATGGTCTTAGATGAATGCGCACAAAAGGAACTATGTCCATTGCCGCTACCATCAAACCTATCACTTCCATGCACTGCGCTATGGAAGGAAGAGGAACGGAATGAAGTATCCGACAAGAGTCTAGAAGTTTTGTTTTTCTGGCTTCTGTCAGAAAAATCCTCATTTCTAAGGAGTCTATTATAGTTCCCAAGAAGGGAACCCTCGTTGACGGAGATAGAGAACTCTTTTCCACGTTCACTTTCCATCCGTGAGATCTGAGAAAGGCCAGGACAATGTCCGTGTGAGCCTTTACTTGAGGAAGGGACGACGCTCGAATCAGAATGTCGTCCAAGTAAGGTACTACAGCAATGCCCCTTGGTCTTAGCACCGCCAGAAGGGACCCTAGTACCTATGAGAAAATCCTAGGAGCAGTGGCTAATCCGAAAGAAAACGCCACGAACTGGAAATGCTTGTCCAGGAATTCAAACCTTAGGAACCGATGATGTTCCTTGTGGATAGGAATATGTAGATACGCATCCTTGAAATCCACCTTGGTCATGAATTGACCTTCCTGGATGGAAGGAAGAAGTGTTCGAATGGTTTCCATCTTGAACGATGGAACCTTGAGAAACTTGTTCAAGATCTTGAGATCTAAGATTGGTCTGAACGTTCCCTCTTTTTTGGGAACTATGAACAGATTGGAGTAGAACCCCATCCCTAGTTCTCCTAATGGAACAGGATGAATCACTCCCATTTTTAGCAGGTCTTCTACCCAATGTAAGAATGCCTGTCTTCTTATGTGGTCTGAAGACAACTGAGACCTGTGGAACCTCCCCCTTGGAGGAAGCCCCTTGAACTCCAGAGAATAACCTTGGGAGACTATTTCTAGCGCCCAAGGATCCAGAACATCTCTTGCCCCAGCCTGAGCGAAGAGAGAGAGTCTGCCCCCCACCAGATCCGGTCCCGGATCGGGGGCCCGCATTTCATGCTGTCTTGGTAGCAGTGGCAGGTTTCCTGGCCTGCTTTCCTTTGTTCCAGCCTTGCATAGGTCTCCAGGCTGGATTGGCTTGAGAAGTATTACCTTCCTGCTTAGAGGACGTAGCCCTTGGGGCTGATCCGTTTCTGCGAAAGGGACGAAACTTAGGTTTATTTTTGGTCTTGAAAAGACCTATCCTGAGGAAGGGCGTGGCCCTTGCCCCCAGTGATATCAGAGATAATCTCTTTCAAGTCAGGGCCAAAGAGTGTTTTCCCCTTGAAAGGAATGTCAAGCAATTTGTTCTTGGAAGACGCATCCGCTGCCCAAGATTTTAACCAAAGCGCTCTGCGCCACAATAGCAAACCCAGAATTTTTTCGCCGCTAACCTAGCCAATTGCAAGGTGGCGTCTAGGGTGAAAGAATTAGCCAATTTAAGAGCACGAATTCTGTCCATAATCTCCTCATAAGAAGAAGAATTACTAATAATCGCCATTCCTAGCTCATCAAACTAGAAACACGCGGCTGCAGTGACAGGGACAATGCATGCAATTGGTTGTAGAAGGGAACCTTGCTGAACAAACATCTTTAGCAGACCTTCTAATTTTTTATCCATAGGATCTTGGAAAGCACAACTATCTTCTATGGGTATAGTGGCGCGCTTGTGTAGAGTAGAAACCGCCCCCTCGACCTTGGGGACTGTCTGCCATCAGTCCTTTCTGGGGTCGACTATAGGAAAACAATTTTATAAATATGGGGGGAGGTACTAAAGGTATACCGGGCCTGTCCCATTCTTTACTAACAATGTACGCCACCCGCTTGGATATAGGAAAAGCTTCGGGGGGCCCCGGGGCCTCTAAGAACTTTTCCATTTTACATAGTGGTTCTGGAATGACCAGATAATCACAATCATCCAAATTGGATAACACCTCCTTAAGCAGAGCGCGGAGATGTTCCAACTTAAATTTAAAAGTAATCACATCAGGTTCAGCTTGTTGAGAAATGTTTCCTGAATCTGAAATTTCTCCCTCAGACAAAACCTCCCTGGCCCCCTCAGACTGGTGTAGGGGCCCTTCAGAAACCATATCATCAGCGTTCTCATGCTCTACAGAATTTTCTAAAACAGAGCAGTCGCGCTTTCACTGATAAGTGGGCATATTGGCTAAAATGTTTTTGATAGAATTATCCATTACAGCCGTTAAATGTTGCATAGTAAGGAGTATTGGCGCACTAGATGTACTAGGGGCCTCCTGTATGGGCAAGACTGGTGTAGACGAAGGAGGGGATGATGCAGTACCATGCTTACTCCCCTCACTTGAGGAATCATCTTGGGCATCATTTTTACTAAATTTTTTTATGACATAAAATACATATAGTTAAATGAGAAGGAACCTTGGTTTCCCCACAGTCAGAACACAATCTATCTGGTAGTTCAGACATGTTAAACAGGCATAAACTTGATAACAAAGCACAAAAAACGTTTTAAAATAAAACCGTTACTGTCACTTTAAATTTTAAACTAAACACACTTTATTACTGCAATTGCGAAAAAGTATGAAGGAATTGTTCAAAATTCACCAAAATTTCACCACAGTGTCTTAAAGCCTTAAAAGTATTGCACACCAAATTTGGAAGCTTTAACCCTTAAAATAACGGAACCGGAGCCGTTTTTATATTTAACCCCTTTACAGTCCCTGGAATCTGCTTTGCTGAGACCCAACCAAGCCCAAAGGGGAATACGATACCAAATGATGCCTTCAGAAAGACTTTTCTATGTATCAGAGCTCCACACACATGCAGCTGCATGCCATGCTGTCCTCAAAAACAAGTGCGCCATACCGGCGCGAAAATGAGGCTCTGACTATGATTAGGGAAAGCCCCTAAAGAATAAGGTGTCAAAAACAGTGCCTGCCGATATAATCATATCAAAATACCCAGAATAAATGATTCCTCAAGGCTAAATATGTATTAATAATGAATCGATTTAGCCCAGAAAAAGTCTACAGTCTTAATAAGCCCTTGTGAAGCCCTTATTTACTATCTTAATAAACATGGCTTACCGGATCCCATAGGGAAAATGACAGCTTCCAGCATTACATCGTCTTGTTAGAATGTGTCATACCTCAAGCAGTAAGAGACTGCACACTGTTCCCCCAACTGAAGTTAATTGCACTCAACAGTCCTGTGTGGAACAGCCATGGATTTTAGTTACGGTGCTAAAATCATTTTCCTCATACAAACAGAAATCTTCATCTCTTTTCTGTTTCTGAGTAAATAGTACATACCAGCACTATTTTAAAATAACAAACTCTTGATTGAATAATAAAAACTACAGTTAAACACTAAAAAACTCTAAGCCATCTCCGTGGAGATGTTGCCTGTACAACGGCAAAGAGAATGACTGGGGTAGGCGGAGCCTAGGAGGGATCATGTGACCAGCTTTGCTGGGCTCTTTGCCATTTCCTGTTGGGGAAGAGAATATCCCACAAGTAAGGATGACGCCGTGGACCGGACACACCTATGTTGGAGAAAACCCCATAAGCGTTTTATAAGTCTCAAAAAAACACCATATACATACTTAAATCATGCTAATAAGCAATCGATTAAGCCCAAAATAGTGACAACCAGAAATTAAGCCCTTAAATTAAGCCATCATTTTATACAGAGTCTAAGAAAAATGGCTTACCTACCCCTGTGGGGATTTCTGACAGTCTTCTAGCATTACTGGGTCTTGTTAGAAAAATTACTGATCATACCTGAAGCAGTTAAGCCTGCAAACTGTTCCCCCCAACTGAAGTTCTCCTGTATTCAACAGTCCTGCGTGGGAACAGCAATGGATTTTAATTACTGGTGCTAAAATCATATTCCTCTCAGCAGAAATCTTCATCTCTTTCTGCTTCAGAGTAAATAGTACAAGCCGGCACTATTTTAAAATAACAAACTTTTGATAGAAGAAATAAAAACTACAAATCTAACACCACAAACTCTTTAACCTCCCGTGGAGATGCTACTTGTTAGAGCGGCAAAGAGAATGACTGGGGGGGGGGGGAGCCTGAGGGGAGCTATATGGACAGCTCTGCTGTGTGCTCTCTTTGACACTTCCTGTAGGGATTGAGAATATCCCACAAGTAAGGATGAAGCCGTGGACCGGACACACCAATGTAAGAGAAATAAGTATTGATATATCCATTTGGATACATGTGGGTATCCTAATTTGAACCTACTTTGTATTGTTGAATTGTTTTCATTAAAAAAATAAACAAACAATACCACAAGTTACTAAATCCAGGAACATAATTAGATATAAGCTGGATAGATGGGATATGATATTAACATTAGTTATACAAATGAAAAAGATTTTCCAGATGATGCATCAATTTACTAGCCCTCCTTTGAATACTTAATAAATTATTTATATGTTTGTGGAGATATGGTCTCTACAACTGTACATAATATTCAAGTAAAGGCCTTAATAGGGATCTACTAAAGTAGCATATTAAACTGACTTTTTATGCTGCAAATAACCTACACAAATAAGCATCCTGCTGAACCTTACCTGATAAGCTACTGCTTAGAAAAAGAACATAGTTTAAAACATTTGTTTACAATTTGAATCTTAAGAAACTTCACAATCAGAAATAATCAGATATAGGAGCTTACCATGCATGGTTCTTATGCATTCAAATCCTTGAAAATCCCATAGCTTAATAGTCATATCAGCTGAGCAAGAGGCCAGTAGCTTGCCAGAGTGGTCAAAAGAAATATCTTGTACAGAGTCTGTGTGTCCTTTGAGTGTTCTTTCAAAATCTCCTGTCTCATAGTCCCAGACCTATCAAAGGGAAAAGAGAAGAAAGCATGTCAGCACATAATGGTTTGAAGGACTACTTAATGCAGTAGAATTACATAATTAACAGGTGAATAATAAAAAAAGACAATGACTTAACACCTACTCTGAATTTCAAATAAGCTGTAGATTTTTTTTTACATTTATTTTTGCTCTCCCATTTTACGGTCCTCTGTATCATTTAAGACCTCAGCCAATCACAACCTATTATACGTATACCATGTGAGCTTGTGTACATGCTCAGTAGGGTCTTGTTTCCCAGAAATTTAAAGACAAAAATTTGATAATGGAAGTAAATTGGAAAGGGTCTTAAAACTGCATGCACTATATGAATCAAAAGTTTTTGACTTGAGTGTCCCTTTAAGAAAATAAATCAGGCTATTTGCATTCAAGTAGGGAAATGTGAAAACGGTCAATTAGTATCACAAGGAATACTTGGAAAATCCAGCCTTTAAAAAAAAAAAAATATATATATATATATATATATATATATATATATATATATATATATATATATATATATATATATATATATATATATATATATATATATATATATATATATATATATATATATATATATATATATATTAAAAAATGTATGCTTTCCTGATAAATGTCTTTCTTTCCGGATATGGAGAGTTAACGTCATCAATTACTAGAGGGAATATCACTCCTGGCCAGCAGGAGGCAGCAAAGAAGTATCACTCCCCTACCCACAATCCACAGTCATTCGACCGGAGGAAAATGGAAAAAAGGAACACCACAAAGGTGCCTGAGGTTTAGTCAAAAATAACTGTCTTAAATTTAAGGGTAGGGTCGTGGACTCTCCATATCCATTAAGACAGAAATTTATCAAGTAAGCATACATTTTGTTTTCTTTCCTAAGATATGGAGAGTCCACGACATCAATTACTAGTGGGAACCAATACCAAAGCTAGAGGAGACAGATGACTAGGGGGGGGGGGGAGACAAGACAGGGAGACCTAAACAGAAGGCACCACTGCTTGAAGAACCTTTCTCCCAAAAGAAGCCTCAGCCGAGGCAAAGGTATCAAATTTGTAAAATTTGGAAAAACTATGCAGAGGACCAAGTCGCAGTCTTTCAAATCTGTTCCACAGAAGCCCAAGAAAACAAAACAGCCCTAGTGGAATGAGCGGTTATTCTTTCAAGAGGCTGCTTACCAGCAGTCTCATAAGCAAAACTGATCATACTTCTCAACCAGAGAGAAACAAGTAGCTTTCTGACCTTTATGCTTTCCAGAAAAACAAACAAACAAAAAGGGCAGAAGACAAAAATCCTTAGTCGCCTGTAGGTAGAATTTTAAAACACGCACAACATACAGGTTGTGCAACAAACGTTCCATATCAGAAGGAGGATTAGGACATAGATAACAAAACAATTTCCAGATTAATATTTCTATCCAAAACCACTTTAGGGAGAAACTCCAATTTAGTACGTAGAACCGCCTTATTGGCATGAAAAATAGTAAGGCGAATCACACTGCAAAGCCGAGAGTTCCGAAACTCTCAGAGCAGAAGAGATTGCAATAAGAAACAAAACTTTCCAAGATAACTTAATATCTATGGAATGCATTGGCTCAAACAGAGCCTGCTGCAAAACATTAAGAACAAGGTTAAGGCTCCAAGAGGGAGCAACAGGTTTAAACACACAACTGATTCAGACTAGGGCCTGACAAAAAGATTAGACATTTGGCACATCTGCCAGACGCTTGTGTAACAAAAAAAAAAATAAACCAGAAATCTGACCCTTCAGATTACTGACTGACCCCTTCTCCAGACCTTTCTAGAGAAAAAAAAAATCCTAGGAATTCTTTGGATTCACACCAATAAAAAGGTATTTACGCCAGACCTTATGGTAAATTTTACGAGTAACAGGCTTGCAAGCCTGTAGCATGGTCTCAATAACCGACTCAGAAAATCCACGCTTTGCCAGAACTAAGCGTTCAATCTCCAAGCAGAGATGAAAGAATGGACCCCGAGTTAGAAGAAACTTCCTAAGAGGTAGCCTCCAAGGTGGAAGAGAAGACATCTTCACTAGGTCTGCATACCAGATCCTGCGAGGCCACGCAGGAGCAATTACAATTACTGATGCTCTCTCCTGTTTCACACGAGCTATGACTCGTGGAAGTAGAACAAACGGAGGAAACAGATATGCCAGACTGAAATCCCAAGGAACCACCAGATCATCTATCAGGGCGGCCTGTGGCTCTCTTGACCTTGATCCATACCTTGCAAGCTTGGCGTTCTGCCGAGACGCCATCAGATCCAACTCCGGCATCCCCCATTTGAGGGTTAACCTGGAGAACACCTCCGGATGGAGTGCCCATTCCCCTGGATGAAATGTCGGTCTGCTCAGGAAATCCACTTGCCCGTTGTCTACGCCTGGAATGTGGATGGCAGACAGACAGCAATTGTGAGCTTCCACCTACTGAGCAATCTGAGCCACCTCTTTCATAGCTAAGGAATTCAGAGTTCCTCCCTGGTGGTTGATGTAAGCCACTGAGGTGATATTGTCCAACTGGAACCTGATAAACTGGGCTAAGGCCAACTTAGGCCAAACCATCAAAGCATTGTAAATCGCTCTCAACTCTAAGATGTTTATCGGAAGAGCTGACTCCTCCCGACTCCATAGTCCCTGCACCTTTAACGAGTCCCAGACTGCTCCCCAGCACAGCAGGCTGGCGTCCGTGGTCACAATCACCCAGGAAGGTCTCCGGAAGCATGTGCTTTGAGACATTTGCTCCTGAGAAAGCCACCACGGAAGAAAGTCTCTTGTCGACTGATCTAGATCTATCCTCTGAGACAGATCCAAATGGTCCCCGTTCCATTGTCTGAGCATGCATAACTGTAGCACTCTCAAATGGAAAGAAGCAAAGGGAATTATGTCCATGGAAGCAACAATCAGACCAATTACTTCCATACACAGTTACTGATGGCCGGACAGTAGACTGCAGAGAGGGGCAAGAGGACAGATTCTTGGATTTTCTGATCTCTGTCAAATATTTTCATGGATAGGGAATATATGGTCGCTAAGATAACTAAAGAAAAAAAGAAGAGGGGTTCAGTAACGTTAAAGACCACACTTCTGATATTCAAAAAGTATACCGCTCTCACTCTAATACTCTAAGAAAACTACCCTTGTAGCTGGAACAAGGGAACTCTTCCAGATTAACTTTCAAACCGTGGGAACGTAGAAAAGACAACAAGATCTCTGTATGAGAGTTTGCTTGTTGAAATGATGGCGCTTGAACCATTAGGTCATCTAGGTAAGGCGCCACTGCAATTCCCCAAGCCCTGACCACTGCCAAAAGAGCCCCCAGCAGCTTTGAGTAAATTTTGGGAGCTGTGGCAAGGCCAAATGGAAGAGCCACAAACTGAAAGTGTTTGTCTAGAAAGGCGAATCTCAGGAACTTGTGATGATCCCCGTGGATGGGAACATGAAGATACCCATCCTTCAGGTCTATGGTCGTCATGAACTGTCCCTCTTGTACCAAGGGAAGAATGGAACAAATTGTTTCCATTTTGAAGGATGGTACCCTGAGAAACTTGTTTCACATTTCAGATCTAGAATAGGACAAAAAGTTCCCTATTTTTTGGGACCCACAAACAGGTTTGAGTAGAAACCCAGGCTGTGCTCTTGGAACTGGCACTATCACTCCCAGGGAAGAAAGGTTCCGAACACAGTTCAAGGATGCCTCTTTATCTGGCCTGCAGATAATCTGGAGAGGTGGAATCTGCCCCTGGGAGGGAAGGTCTTGAATTCTATCCTGCAACCCTGAGATACTATGTCCACAGCCCAAGGATCTGGAACATCTCGTATCCATGTCTGATAAAACAGAGAAAGTCTGCCCCCCACTTGATCAGGTCACAGACCGGGGGCAACCCCTTCATGCTGACAGACTTAGTTGAAGATTTCTTTGATTGCTTCCCTTAGTTCCAAGACTGATTGAGCTTCCAAGAAGACTTGGACTTTTCCAGATTGGAAGAGGAAGACTTTCCTTTGATTATAAGAAAGGAATGAAAATTACTTTGACATTGCTTAGGTCTGTTCTTATCTTGTGGTAGAAAAACATAATTTATGTAAGAACTTACCTGACAAATTCATTCCTTTCATATTTGCAAGAGTCCATGAGCTAGTGTCATATGGGATATACAATCCTACCAGGAGGGGCAAAGTTTCCCAAACCTCAAAATGCCTATAAATACACCTTCCACCACAATTCCGTTAAACAAATAGCCAAGTAGTGAGGTGATAAAATAAGGAGTAAAAAAGCATACAAAAAGAGGAACTGGAAATATAATTGTGCTTTTATACAAAAAATCATAACCACCAGAAAAAAAGGTGGGTCTCATGGACTCTTGCCAATATGAAAGAAAAGAATTTATCAGGTAAGTTCTTACATAAATTATGTTTTCTTTCATGTAATTGGCAAGAGTCCATGAGCTAGTGACGTATGGGATAGAAATACCCAAGATGTGGAAGTCCAAAGAAGAGTCACTAGAGATGGAGTGATAAAATAAAAACAGCCATTTCCGCTGAAAAAATTTAATCCCTACAAAAAATTAAATCTTTCTTATAAATTTCAAGAAAAAAACTTAAATCATAAGCAGAAGAATCAAACTAAGACAGTTGCCTGAAGAACTTTTCTACTAAAGACTGCTTCAGAAGAAGCAAATACATCAAAATAGTAAAATTTAGTAAATGTATGCAAAGAAGACCAAGTTACTGCTTTGCAAATCTGATCAACCGAAGCTTCATTCTTAAAAGCCCAAGAAGTGGCGACTGATCTAGTAGAATGAGCTGTAATTCCCTGAGGCAGAGACTGTCCCACCTCCAAATAAGCCTTGTGAATCAAAAGCTTTAACAAAGATGCCAAAGAAATGGCAGAGGCTTTCTGACCTTTCCTAGGACCACAAAAAACAACAAATAGACAAGAAGTCTTTCTGAAATCTTTAGTAGCTTCGACATAGTATTTCAAAGCTCTTACAACATCCAAAGAATGTAAAGATCTTTCAAGAGTATTCTTAGGATTAGGACACAAAGAAGGAACAACAATTTCCCTACTAACGTTGTTAGAATTCACAACCTTAGGAAGAAATTTTAATGAAATCCGTAAAACAGCTTTATCCTGATGGAAAATCAGAAAAGGAGACTCACAAGAGAGAGCAGACAATTCAGAAACTCTTCTAACTGAAGAGATAGCCAAAAGGAACACTTTCCAAGAAAGTAGTTTAATATCCAAATACATAGGCTCAAAAGGAGGAGCATGCAAAGCCTTTACAACCATAGACTCCAAGGAGGAGAAATTGATTTAATAACAGGCTTGATTACGAACCAAAGCCTGAACAAAACAGTGAAAATCAGGAAGCTTGACAATCTTTCTATAAAATGAAACAGAAAGAGCAGAGATTTGTCCCTTCAAAGTACTTGCAGACAAACCTTTATCCAAACCATCCTGAAGAAACTAAAATTCTAGGAATTCTTAAAGAATGCCAAGAGAATTTATGAGAAGATCACCATGAAATATAGGTTTCCAAAACCGATAATAAATCTTCCTTGAAACAGACTTATGAGCCTGTAGTAAAGTATAAATCACTGAGTAAGAGAAAACTCTGACTAAGCGTTCAATTTAACTTCAAATTTAGCAATTTTAGATCCGGATGGAAAAACGGCCCTTGAGACAGGTCTGGCCTTAAAGGAACTTGACTTTCGGACAAGATCCGCAAACCAAAATCTGTGAGGCTAGGCTGGTGCTATCAGAAACACATTCGATTGTTCCATTATGATCTTGGAGATCACCCTTGGAAGGAGAACTAGAGGCGGAAACATTTAAGCAGGTTGGTAAAACCAAGGAACTGCTAATGCATCCACCCTCTTCGCCTGAGGATCCCTGGACCTGGAAAGGTACCTGTGAAGCTTCTGGTTTAGATGGGAAGCCTTCAAATCTATTTCAAGAAGCCCCCACATCTGTACAATCTAACAAAATACATCTGGATGGAGAGACCACTCCCATGAATGTAAAGTCTGACGGCTGAGATAATCCACTTCCTAATTGTCTACACCTGGGATATGAATCGCAGAAATTAGACTGGAGTTGGATTCCGCCCAAGAAAGTATCCAAGATACTTCTTTCATTGCTTAAGGACTGCGAGTCCCACCCTGATGATTGACATATGCCACCGTTGTGATATTGTCCGTCTGAAAACTAATGAATGATTATCTCTTTAATAGAGGCCAAGCCTGAAGAGCCCTGAAAATAGCACTGAGTTCTAAAATATTGATTAGTAACCACGCCTCTTGAGGATTCCAAACCCCTTGTGCTGTCAGAGATCCCCAAACAGCACCCCAACCTGTGAGACATGCATTTGTTGAAATCACAGTCCAGAAAGGACAAACAAGAGGCCCCTTGATGGTCTAACCACCAAGTCAGAGAGAGTTGAGTGTTGGGATTTAAGAATATCAATTGTGATATCAGAGTATAATCCCTGCACCATTGATTCAGCATGCAAAGGTCTCATATAAAAACGAGAAAAGGGTATTGCGTCCGATGCTGCAGCCATGAGACCTAAAACTTCCATGCACATAGCCACTGAAGGGGAATGATCGAGACTGAAAGTTTAGACAGGTTGAAACCAACTTCAAACATCTCTTGTCTGCTAAAGACAGAGTCATGGCTACTGAATCTATCTGGAAACCTAAAAAGGTAACCCTTGTCTGAGGAATCCAGAAACTCTTTGGTAAATTGATCCTCCAATCATGTCTTTGAAGAAACAAAACTAGTTGATTTGTGTGAGATTCTGCTAAATGAAAAGATTGAGCCAGTACCAAGATATTCCATCTGATAGCATATAGAAGGGCACCGAGAACCTCCAAAAATATTCTTGAAGATGTCGCTAGGCCAAATGGAAGAGCGACAAATTGGTAATGCATGTCTAGAAAACAGAATCTCAGAAACCGATAGTGATCTGGATGAATTAGAATGTGAAGATAAGCGTCCTGTAAGTCTATTGTGGACATGTAATGATTCAAAAACGTCAGATCCAGAACTGGTCTGAATTAATTTTCCTTCTTCGGGACAATGAATAGATTTGAAAAAAAAAAAACCCAGATCCTGTTCCAGAAGTGGAACTAATACAATTACCCCTGAAAGCTCCAGATCTGAAATACTTCAAAAAGGCCTGAGCTTTCACAGGATTTGTTGGAATGTGCGAGAGAAGTAAAACCTTCTCACATGAGGTCTTATTCTGATACCTACCCCTCAGAAACAATATTCTGAATCCAATGATTCTGAATGGAACCTGCCCAAACGTCTTGAAATAATTTCAATCTGCCGACCCCCCCACCAGTAGAACTGGAGTGAGGGCCGCACCTTCATGCAGTCTTGGAGGCTGGCTTTGGTTTCTTATAAGGCTTGGATTTATTCCAACTCGAAGATTGCTTCCAATTGGAGCAATAGGGGTAGGAGTTGTTTTCGGTTCTCTATTCTGACGAAAGGAACAAAACCGATTAGAAGCTTTAGATTTACCCTTAGATTTTTTTTATCTTGGGGCAAAAAAACTATTTATGTAAGAATTTACCTGATAAATTTATTTCATTCATATTGGCAAGAGTCCATGAGCTAGTGACTTATGGGATATACATACCTACCAGGAGGGGCAAAGTTTCCCAAACCTCAAAATGCCTATAAAATACACCCCCCACCACACCCACAATTCAGTTTAACGAATAGCCAAGAAGTGGGGTGATAAGGAGTGAAAGCATCAACAAGGAATTGGAATAATTGTGTTTTATACAAAAAAATCATAACCACCATAAAAAGGGTGGGTCTCATGGACTCTTGCCAATATGAAAGAAATTAATTTTTCTTGAGAGCCTTTATCCTATCCTGAATCTCCTCCAAAGGAGTTTAAGTTTGAAAGGACTCCGACAAAGCGTCAAACCTAGAGGCTGCCGCACTGGTTACTGAAGCAATGCATACCGCTAGTTGCCATTATAACCCTTGATGAGTATACATCTTCTTTAAAAAGGCCTCCAGCTTTTTATCCATCGGATCTATGAAAGAGCAACTATTCTAAATAGGAATAGTAGTTCTCATGGCCAGAGTGGAAATCGCCCCTTCCACGACTCTTTGATGGAGTCGGCCACTGAGAACATTTTCCTAAAAAAGACAGGGGAGGGGGAAAAAGGGTATTCTTGGTCTCTCCCATTACCTGGTAAACTCGTGGCACGGTCTGACACTGAAAACACCTCCCCAGGTGAGGGAACATCAAAGTATCTATTACATTTTTTAGGGTTGACATAGATAGGCGTATCCGAGTGGTCCAAGGTAGCTAAAACCTCCTTTAGCAAAACACGGAGGTGCTCAAGCTTAAATCTGAAGGAAACCACTTCAGCATCAGAAGAAGTAATTACACTATCCGAATCTGAGATTTCACCCTCAGAGGCTACCAAAGTATCTTCCCCTTCCGATCTATATGAAAACATAATTTATGTAAGAACTTACCTGTTAAATTAATTTCTTTCATATTGGCAAGAGTCCATGAGCTAGTGACGTATGGGATATACATTCCTACCAGGAGGGGCAAAGTTTCCCAATCCTCAAAATGCCTATTAATACACCCCTCACCACACCCACAATTCAGTTTAACGAATAGCCAAGAAGTGGGGTGATAAGAAAGGAGCGAAAGCATCAAACAAGGAATTGGAATAATTGTGCTTTATACAAAAAAATCATAACCACCACAAAAAGAGTGGGCCTCATGGACTCTTGCCAATATGAAAGAAATGAATTTATCAGGTAAGTTCTTACATAAAACAGAATTTATGCTTACCTGATAAATTACTTTCTCTTGTGGTGTATCCAGTCCACAGATTCATCCTTTACTTGTGGGATATTCTCCTTCCTAACAGGAAGTGGCAAAGAGAGCACACAGCAGAGCTGTCCATATAGCTCCCCCTCTAGCTCCACCCCCCAGTCATTCGACCGAAGGTTAGGAAGAAAAAAGAGAAACCATAGGGTGCAGTGGTGACTGTAGTTTAAACCGAAAATCTACCTGACTAATAGCCAGGGCGGGCCGTGGACTGGATACACCACAAGAGAAAGTAATTTATCAGGTAAGCATAAATTCTGTTTTCTCTTGTAAGGTGTATCCAGTCCACGGATTCATCCTTTACTTGTGGGATACCAATACCAAAGCTTTAGGACACGGATGAAAGGACGGAACAAGACAGGTACCTTAAACGGAAGGCATCACTGCTTGTAAAACCTTTCTCCCAAAAATAGCCTCCAAAGAAGCAAAAGTAACGAATTTGTAAAATTCGGAAAAAGTATGCAGTGAAGACCAAGTCGCTGCCTTACAAATCTGTTCAACAGAAGCCTCATTTTTAAAAGCCCATGTGGAAGCCACTGCTCTGGTAGAATGAGCAGTAATTGTTTCAGGAGGCTGCTGGCCAGCAGTCTCATAGGCCAAACGGATGATGCTTTTCAGCCAAAAGGAAAGAGGTAGCAGTCGCCTTCTGACCTCTCCTCTTACCAGAATAGATAAACAATTAAGTTGTTTGTCTGAAATCCTTAGTTGCTTGTAAATAGAACTTTAAAGCACGAACCACATCAAGATTGTGTAACAGACGTTCCTTCTTCAAAGAAGGATTAGGACACAGAGAAGGAACAGCAATTTCCTGGTTAATATTCTTATTAGACACAACCTTAGGAAGAAAACCGGGATTGGTACGCAAAACTACCTTATCTGCATGGAAAACCAAGTAAGGTGAATCACACTGTAAAGCAGATAACTCTGAAACTCTTCGAGCAGAAGAGATAGCTACCAAAAACAAAACTTTCCAAGATAAAAGCTTAATATCTATGGAATGTAAAAGGTTCAAACGGAACCCCATTCAGAACTGAAAGAACTAAATTCAGACTCCATGGCGGAGCCACAGGTCTATAAACAGGCTTGATCCTGACTAAAGCCTGACTAAACGCTTGAACGTCTGGTACCTCCGCCAGACCTTTGTGTAAAAGAATAGACAAAGCAGATATCTGTCCTTTTAAGGAACTAGCTGACAATCCTTTCTCCAATCCTTCTTGGAGAAAGGACAATATCCTGGGAATCCTAATCTTACTCCATGAGTAACCCTTGGTTTCGCACCAACAAAGATATTTTCGCAAATCTTATGGTAGATATTCCTGGTGAATCAGGGTATCAATAACCGACTCAGAGAAACCACGCTTTGATAGAATTAGGCGTTCAATCTCCAAGCAGTCAGACGCAGAGAAATTAGATTTGGATGTTTGAAAGGACCTTGTAGTAGAAGGTCCTGCCTCATTGGCAGAGTCCATGGTGGAACGGATGACATGTCCACTAGGTCTGCATACCAGGTCCTGCGTGGCCACGCAGGCGCTACTAGAATCACCGACGCCCTCTCCTGCTTGATCCTGGCAACCAGACGAGGAAGGAGAGGAAACGGTGGAAAAACGTAGGCCAGATTGAAGGACCAAGGCGCTGCTAGAGCATCTATCAGCACCGCCTGGGGATCCCGGGACCTGGACCAGTAAAGAGGAAGCTTGGTGTTCTGACGGGACGCCATCAGATCCAACTCTGGAGTGCCTCATAGCTGAGACAGCTGGGCAAATACCTCCGGGTGGAGTTCCCACTCCCCCGGGTGAAAAGTCTGACGACTTAGAAAATCCGCCTCCCAGTTGTCTACTCCTGGGATGTGAATTGCTGAGAGATGGCAAGAGTGATCCTCTGCCCACCTGATTATTTTGGTTACTTCCATCATTGCTAGGGAACTCCTTGTTCCCCCTTGATGATTGACGTAAGCTACAGTCGTGATGTTGTCCGACTGAAATCTGATGAATTTTGCCGCAGCTAGCTGAGGCCATGCCTGAAGCGCGTTGAACATCGCCCTCAGTTCCAGAATGTTTATCGGGAGAAGAGCTTCTTCCCGAGACCATAAGCCCTGAGCTTTCAGGGAGTCCCAGACTGCACCCCAGCCCAACAGACTGGCGTCGGTCGTTACAATGATCCACTCTGGTCTGCGGAAACACATTCCCTGAGACAGGTGATCCTAAGACAACCACCAGAGAAGAGAATCTCTGATCCCCTGGTCCAACTGTATTTGAGGAGCCAAATCTGCATAATCCCCATTCCACTGTTTGAGCATGCATAGTTGCAGTGGCCTGAGGTGTATCCGAGCAAAAGGGACTATGTCCATTGCCGCTACCATTAGTCCGATTGTCTCCATGCACTGAGCTACAGATGGCCGAGGAATGGAATGAAGAGCTCGGCAAGTGGTTAAGAGGTTTAACTTTCTGACCTCCGTCAGAAATATTTTCATTTCTACCGAGTCTATTAGAGTTCCTAGGAAGGAAACTCTAGTGAGGGGGGAGAGAGAACTCTTTTTGATGTTCACCTTCCACCCGTGAGACCTCAGAAAGGCCAATACAATTTCCGTGTGAGACTTGGCTCTTTGGAAAGTCGATGCCTGAATTAAGATGTCGTCTAGATAAGGCGCCACTGCTATGCCCCGCGGCCTTAGAACCGCCAGGAGGGACCCTAGCACCTTTGTGAAAATTCTGAGAGCAGTGCACAACCCGAAAGGAAGAGCCACAAACTGATGCTGCTTGTCCAGAAAGGCGAACCTGAGAAACTGGTGATGATCTTTGTGGATAGGAATGTGCAGATACGCATCCTTTAGATCCGCGGTAGTCATATATTGACCCTCCTGGATCATTGGTAAGATTGTCCGAATGGTCTCCATCTTGAATGATGGGACTCTGAGGAATTTGTTTAGAATTTTGAGATCCAGGATTGGTCTGAAAGTTCCTTCTTTTTTGGGAACCACAAACAGGTTTGAATAAAAACCCAGCCCTTGTTCCGCAATTGGAATTGGGTGGATCACTCCCATTGTATGTAGGTCTTCTACACAGCGTAAGAACGCCTCTTTCTTTGTCTGGTCTGTAGACAGACGAGAAATGTGGAACCTTCCCCTTGGAGGGGAGTCCTTGAATTCTAGAAGATATCCCTGGGATACAATCTCTAAGGCCCAGGGATCGTGTACGTCTCTTGCCCAGGCCTGAGCGAAGAGAGAGTCTGCCCCCTACTAGATACGATCCCGGATCTGGGGCTACCCCATCATGCTGTCTTGGAGGCAGCTGCAGGCTTCTTGGCCTGTTTACCCTTGTTCCAGCCCTGGTAAGGTTTCCAGGCTGACCTGGGTTGTGAAGAGTTACCCTCTTGCTTTGTAGCAGGGGAGGATGAAGCGGGACCGCTCCTGAAATTCCAAAAGGAACGAAAATGATTTTGTTTGTTCTTTGTCTTAAAGGACTTGTCCTGAGGGAGAGCATGGCCTTTTCCCCCAGTGATTTCTGAGATTCTCTTTCAATTCAGGCCTGAAAAGGGTCTTTCCTTTGAAAGGGATGTTCAAGAGTTTGGATTTTGACGACACATCGGCCGGCCAGGACTTTAGCCATAGCGTCCTGCGCGCTAAAATGGCGAAACCTGAATTCTTTGCCGCTAACTTAGCTAGTTGGAAAGCGGCATCTGTGATAAAAGAATTAGCCAGCTTAAGAGCCTTAATTCTGTCCATAATGTCCTCATATGAGGTCTCCGTCTGGAGCGCATCTTCCAGCGCCTCGGACCAGAAAGCAGCTGCAGTAGTTACAGGAACAATGCACGCAATATGTTGGAGAAGAAAACCTTGTTGAACAAAAATTTTCTTAAGTAAACCCTCTAATTTCTTATCCATAGGGTCTTTAAAAGCACAACTGTCTTCAATTGGTATGGTTGTGCGTTTAGCAAGTGAAGAAAACAGCCCCCTCCACCTTAGGGACCGTCTGCCACGAGTCCCGCATGGGGTCAGATATGAGGAACATTTTCTTAAAAACAGGAGGGGGAACAAAGGGAATACCTGGTCTATCCCACTCCCTAGTAACGATATCCGCAATCCTCTTAGGGACCGGAAACACATCAGTGTAAACAGGAACTTCTAGGTACTTCTCCATTTTACACAATTTCTCTGGAACCACCATACGGTCGCAGTCATCCAGAGTAACTAATACCTCCCTGAGCAATAAGCGGAGGTGTTCTAGTTTAAATTTAAAACCCAACATATCTGAATCTGTCTGAGAAGCAACCTTTCCCGAATCGGAAATTTCTCCCTCAGACAGCAAATCCCTGCCCCCACTTCAGAGCGTTGTGAGGGTATATCGGATACGGCTACTAAAGCGTCAGAATGCTCAGAATCTGTTCTTAAAACAGAGCTATCACGCTTTGCAGGTAACACGGGCAGTTTAGGTAAAAACACTGAGAGGGTATTATTCATAACTGCCGCCAAATCTTGCAAGGTAAAAGAGTTAGACGCACTAGAGGTGCTAGGCGTCGCTTGAGCGGGCGTAACTGGTTGTGACACTTGGGGAGAGGTTGAAGGGCTAACCTCGTTACCTTCTGTCTGAGAATCATCTTGGGCCACATTTTTAAGTGCAACAATATGTTCTTTAAAGTGTATAGACATATCAGTACAAGTGGGACACATTCTGAGAGAGGGTTCCACCATGGCTTCTAAACCCATTGAACAAGGATTTTCCTTGGTGTCAGACAAGTTTAACAGACTAGTAGTAACACAAACAGGCTTGGAAAACACTTTAATCAAATAAAAACACTTTGAAAAAAACGTTACTGTGCATTTAAGAGATAAAAAAAGGCACACAATTTTGCAAAACAGTGAAAAATGCAGCAAACTTTTCGAAATTTTCACAGTATGTACCTAAAGCATTAGTAAGATTGCACCACTAGCAATAAAAACGATTAACCCCTTAATGCCCAAACCAGATCGTCAGTAAGCCAACAAACCGGTTAAAAAACCTACAGCACTTTGCCACAGCTCTGCTGTGGCCCTACCTGCCCTTAGGAACCAGATTTGTGGGGAAAAAGCTTATAGGCCCTCAAACTACAGCAGGACCCTCCATGTGAAACCGCCTGAACTTCTAGTCAAATATAACTGCGTATCTGAGGCGCGAAATTAGGCCCCTCCCACCTTACTCCGGTGCTGTGAGGCCTAAAGAAACACTCCTAAGTGTTTTAATAATAGCCATGTGGGTAACAACCCCTGAAAGAAACCCAAAGGAACCTTCAAAGTGTCTCAAAAAACGATATTTTCAATAAAAAAACGTTGGCCATAAAATAGTGTCAACAAGCATAAACTAGCCCTGTTATGTAAGCTTGCAATTCCTTACTGAGTCTCTGAACACAGCTTACCCTTCCCTCATGGGGATATTACCAGTCTTTTCTAGCATTACCACAGTCTTGTCTAGAAAAAAAAAGACTGAACATACCTTATTGCAGCCTAACCTGCAAACCGTTCCCCCCAACTGAAGTTTTCTTGCACTCCTCAGTCCTTTGTGGGAACAGCAGTGGATTTTAGTTACAACATGCTAAAATCATCTTCCTCCCTGCAGAAATCTTCATCTCCTTTCTGCTAGAGAGTAAATAGTACACACCGGTACCATTTAAAATAAACTTATGCTTGTAGAAAATAAAAACTACAATTCTAACACCACATTCACTTTACCCTTCCGATTGCTTAGAGCCGGCAAAGAGAATGACTGGGGGGTGGAGCTAGAGGGGGAGCTATATGGACAGCTCTGCTGTGTGCTCTCTTTGCCACTTCCTGTTGGGAAGGAGAATATCCCACAAGGATGAATCCGTGGACTCAATACATCTTACAAGAGAAAAAGCAGCACTTACCTTAAACACTGCCTGGCAGGAAGGCAGTTCCCAAGCTTGAGAGGTTCTCTCCCTCACATTGGCATGAAAAAAATACATGCTGAGTCAAGAAGTACCTCAGACTGAATGGGATGCTGAACTAAAAAGCCTACACTGTACCACTAAGCCGCAGGTAAGCTTCTCAACTGATTTCCAAGATTTCAGCTACAAGCCCGACAGGCTAGCACAGCAAGTCTAATAAGACAAGGCATTGCTCTAAATGAAAAATCACCATGTATTTTAATGGAGGTAGTGACAGGAAAATCATTTAAAGGACGGGAGACAGGGAGAAAGGTATCCCTAGCTTCTCCTATTCCTGAAAAAACATCCAAGGCACGTCTAGGAAACACCTCATAGGAAGGAACATCATAGAAATGATAAAGTCCACAAAACTTTCAAAGGTTGACAAGGACAGGGTATCAGTCTTCCAAGTAGCCAAAACCTCCTTTAACAATACACGAGGTGTGCAAGCATACATCTGAAGGAAACAACTCCAGCATCAGATGAAGGAATTATACTGTCCGAATCTGAGATTTTACCCTCAATCTACCGGCGAATCCTCCTCACAAGACTAAGAAGAGAGAGCGACCAGTGTAGTAGAATGAGAAACAATTTTAAATATCCTCTTGAGTTTTCACTGTAGGTAAGGAAAAAACATAATTTATGCTTACCTGATAAATTTATTTATCTTGTACTGTATCCAGTCCACGGATCATCCATTACTTGTGGGATATTCTCCTTCCCAAAAGGAAGTTGCAAGAGGATCACCCACAGCAGAGCTGCTATATAGCTCCTCCCCTCACTGCCATATCCAGTCATTCGACCGAAACAAGACGAGAAAGGAGAAACCATAGGGTGCAGTGGTGACTGTAGTTTAATTAAAATTTAGACCTGCCTTAAAAGGACAGGGCGGGCCGTGGACTGGATACACTACAAGAGAAATAAATTTATCAGGTAAGCATAAAACAGAATTTATGTTTACCTGATAAATTTCTTTCTCCTACGGTGTGTCCGGTCCACGGCTTCATCCTTACTTGTGGGAATATTCTCTTCCCTAACAGGAAATGGCAAAGAGAGCACAGCAAAAGCTGACCATATAGCTCCCCCTCTGGCTCCGCCCCCCAGTCATTCGACCGACAGTTAGGAGAAAAAGGAGAAACCATAGGGTGCCATGGTGACTGCAGTGTACAGAAACAAAAAATTTTTAAACCTGACTAAAAGCCAGTGCGGGCCGTGGACCGGACACACCGTAGGAGAAAGAAATTTATCAGGTAAACATAAATTCTGTTTTCTCCTACATTGGTGTGTCCGGTCCACGGCTTCATCCTTACTTGTGGGAACCAATACCAAAGCTTTAGGACACGGATGAAGGGAGGGAACAAGTCAGGTTACCTAAACGGAAGGCACCACGGCTTGCAAAACCTCTCTCCCAAAATCAGCCTCCGAAGAAGCATAAGTATCGAATTTGTAAAATTTGGCAAAAGTATGCAGAGAAGACCAAGTCGCTGCCTTACAGATCTGATCAACAGAAGCCTCGTTCTTGAAGGCCCATGTGGAAGCCACAGCTCTAGTGGAGTGAGCTGTAATTCGTTCAGGAGGCTGCCGTCCGGCAGTCTCATAAGCCAATCGGATGATGCTTTTCAGCCAAAAAGAAAGAGGTAGCAGTGGCTTTCTGCCCTCTCCTCTTACCAGAATAAACGACAAACAAAGATGATGTTTGTCTGAAATCCTTTGTTGCTTCTAAATAGAATTTTAAAGCACGGACCACATCTATGTTGTGTAACAAACGTTCCTTCTTTGAAACTGGATTCGGACATAGAGAAGGAACAACTATTTCCTGGTTAATATTCCTGTTGGAAACTACTTTTGGAAGAAAACCAGGTTTGGTACGTAAAACTACCTTATCTACATGAAATACCAGATAGGGAGAAGTACACTGCAAAGCAGATAATTCAGAAACTCTTCTAGCAGAAGAAATAGCAACTAAAAACAGAACTTTCCAAGATAATAACTTAATATCTATGGAATGCAAATGTTCAAACGGAACCCCTTGAAGAACTGAAAGAACTAAGTTTAGGCTCCAAGGAGGAGTCATAGGTCTGTAAACAGGCGAGTTTAGGATCATGTTTACTCCCCTCATCTGAGGAATCATCTTGGGCAATTTCATTATCTGTGGCAGTACTGTCCTTACTTTGTTTGGACGCTATGGCACAATTATCACACAAATTTAAATGGGGAGACACATTGGCTTTCATACATATAGAACATAGCTTATCCGAAGGCACAGACATGTTAAACAGGCTTAAACTTGTCAATAAAGCACAAAAAAACGTTTTAAAACAAAACCGTTACTGTCTCTTTAAATTTTAAACAGAAAACACTTTATTACTGAATATGTGAAAAAGTATGAAGGAATTGTTCAAAAATTATCAAAATTTCACCACAGTGTCTTAAAGCATTAAGAGTATTGCACAGAGCTTTAACCCTTAAAATAACGGAAACAGAGCCGTTTACAAATTTAACCCCTATACAGTCCCAGCTATAGCCTTTGCTGTGACCTAACCAAGCCCAGAGGGGAATACGATACCAGATGACGCCTTCTAGAACATTTTTCAGCTACTTTCAGATCCTCACACATGCATCTGCATGTCTTGCTCTCAAACAACAACTGCGCAGTAATGGCGCGAAAATGAGGCTCAGCCTACAACTGGGAAGGCCCTTCCTGACTGGAAAAGGTGTCTAACATAGTGCCTGACGTTAAAAAACGTTCCCCAAGTTTATAAGTGTGAAATACCAGCATAAACATGTATAAAATGCCCAAATAAAGCAATCGATTTAGCCCATAAAAGAGTCTACCAGTTTTATAGCCCATATTAAGCCCTTTATTCTGTTTGAGACTAAGAAAATGGCTTACCGGTCCCCATGAGGGGAAATGACAGCCTTCCAGCATTACATGGTCTTGTTAGAAATATGTCTAGTCATACCTTAAGCAGAAAAGTCTGCTAACTGTTTCCCCCAACTGAAGTTACTTCATCTCAACAGTCCTATGTGGAAAAAGCAATCGATTTTAGTTACTGTCTGCTAAAATCATCTTCCTTTCACAAACAGAAATCTTCATCCTTTTCTGTTTCAGAGTAAATAGTACATACCAGCACTATTTTAAAATAAACACCGGGACAATAACTCCTAAGAGAACAAATCCCGTACACACCCCAGAAAAGCTGAACTGCGCTTGGGTGGCAGAGACTTGAAACCTATCTTGTGACCCTGAGTTATGATATCCAGGACCACGGATCCTGCACGTCCCTGAATCAAGCAACTGAAAAGAGCGACAGTTTGACCCCTACACAATCCAGAAGAGGACCGGGGCCCGCCCGTTCATGCCGACTTAGACTCGGAGGGCTTCTTGCTCTGCTTGGATTTATTCCGGGATTGAGCCAGCATCCAAGAGCTCTTGGCCTGCTCAGGCTTAGCGGAGGACTGCTGACATGGGCTTTATCAAAACGAAAAGAATGAAAATTGTCCCTTAGACTCGTTCATATTCTCTAGCGGTATACAGGCACCCTTGCCCCCTGTGACCGTGGAGATAATAGAGTCCAGGCCTGGACCAAACAAAATCATTCCCTTAAAGGGGACGGAAAGAAGTATAGACTTAGAAGTCATATCCGGAGACCATGACTTCAGCCAGAGCCCGACGGGCCTGAACAGAAAAGGCTGAAGCCTTAGCATTTAGCCGAATAATCTGCCTAATAGCATCACAGATAAAAGAATTAGCAACCATCAAGGCTGTAAATCTTTTCTGAGTAATGTCGAGCAGACCTCTCCACCCCGATCAATCCTATAAGGAGTCACACCAGAAGGTAGTTTCTCCAGCAACCGCAACAGCCGCCTCCGGTTGAAACAAATATCCCCTATGTTGAAAACAGTCTTAACCGAGTTTCCATATTTAATCCATGGGCTCTTAAAACGAAGCGCAATCCTCAACCAGGATAGTAATACGTTTAGCAAGGGTGAAGATAGTGCCATCTCTTTTAGGGAGAAGAGAGAAACAATCCAGCCCATTCATTCTTAATATGTTCGCCATCTAACAGGAGCAGGGAAGGATAAGGTACCACCCTGTCCTCAAACTCTATCCAATTTAGGAATTAAAGCTTCCTCCGGTAATTTGGCCTCTGTAACCACTGAATTCGCCAAAAATCTTCCTTTAGAAGTAAGCGCAAATTCCTAAAACTAAAGTCTGGTTCCTCCGCAGCCGGAGGTTTAGAGGCAGCAGACTCCAACCCAGAATGTTTATATAAGAAAAAAAATGAGAAAGCGGGGGTAGGGCTAAAAATAAGCAGGAACTCTGTAGTTATAGGCCGTGGCCAAATTTGAGTATTATAATCTCCAAACTACTTAGAATCCATGCCACAAATTATGAGTTAAAGAACAGAGTACAACTAACAAGTAATTGTAAATAGACTTACAAATTGAAAAGGTAATTCAGATTTGTGAAGAAGTCAAATTGCTTAGCCCATACATAATCAAGAAATTAGGTTTGTATAAAATTCGTTTACAAACATTCATACACTAAAGTTTATTAAATGAACAATATATTAACCACACATACATCAGCATACGGTGAGAAGATTAAAAACACTACACCCCGGTGTGACTCGCTTACTAAATAATTGGTTTGAGATTATTAGAAAAATCTAAGCAGCATAACTAGAGCTATAAGCTAAGCCCTTACAATCCGAGGGCTGAATTACAGTTAATATTAACAATTATATTATGCTGCTGTTAGAGTCAAAAAACACCAAGGGTGAGCAAATTAAAAAGGGAAAGACAAGCTTATCCCAGAGGACCCCTGACGTACGTTTCACAAAAAACGCTTCCTCAGAGGGGTGGCGAGCCGCTGCTGAACTAAGATATTTATTGGTCTATAAGACCCTCCTCTAATACGGATTGGATAAGCCTGTAAGCCATTATAGATGTTTTAATTGGCCATAAGACATGTCAGTCAAAAAAGAGAAGCAACAATAGGATAAGATAAGGGGTGTTGGTTCCTGACGTAAACAGCATTGTCATGTATGGGCGTGTATATTTACATGCACGTCATTGCTTGGACCCTCATTGGATGATCACACTGATCATATGTTGTATCCTCGTAATGTTGCTTTGTAACTATGTAAATATGAGTGAATCATTGCTTCCAATATTGTCGACTGAATTGACAGAATGGTCTATCTTAGTTTATGACACTCACTTACATTTTAGTGACGCAAGTGTCAAGTAAAAAAATACTCGAAATAACTAACAAAATAATCATGATTGCTTTTTCTAATACTTGTTGTCATCAAAAAACAGACAGTAAGTGTATAAAGAACTATCGTACACTATTGATCTGTGAAAGCAATACTTTTATAAGTGAGAGTAAACACTTATAAAGAGCTCTTGTTTACTCTCACTTATAAACTTATTGCTTTCACAGATCAATAGTGTACGATAGTTCTTTATACACTTACTATCTGTTTTTTGATGACAACAAGTATTAGAAAAAGCAATCATGATTATTTTGTTATTTCGAGTATTTTTTTACTTGACACTTGCGTCACTAAAATGTAAGTGAGTATGTCATAAACTAAGAGACCATTCTGTCAATTCAGTCGACAATATTGGAAGCAATGATTCACTCATATTTACATAGTTACAAAGCAACATTACGAGGATACAACATATGATCAGTGTGATCATCCAATGAGGGTCCAAGCAATGACATGCATGTAAATATACACGCCCATACATGACAATGCTGTTTACGTCAGGAACAAACACCCCTTATCTTATCCTATTGTTGCTTCTCTTTTTTGACTGACATGTCTTATGGCCAATTAAAACATCTATAATGGCGTACAGGCTTATCCAATCCGTATTAGAGGAGGGTCTTATAGACCAATAAATATCTTAGTTCAGCAGCGGCTCGCCACCCCTCTGAGGAAGCGTTTTTTGTGAAACGTACGTCAGGGGTCCTCTGGGATAAGCTTGTCTTTCCCTTTTTAATTTGTTCACCCTTGGTGTTTTTTGACTCTAACAGCAGCATAATATAATTGTTAATATTAATTGTAATTCAGCCCTCTGATTGTAAGGGCATAGCTTATAGCTCTAGTTATGCTGCTTAGATTTTTCTAATAATCTCAAACCAATTATTTAGTAAGCGAGTCACACCGGGTGTAGTGTTTTTAATCTTCTCACCGTATGCTGATGTATGTGTGGTTAATATATTGTTCATTTAATAAACTTTTGTGTATGAATGTTGGTAAACGAATTTTATACAAACCTAATTTCTTGATTATGTATGGGCTAAGCAATTTGACTTCTTCACAAATCTGAGTTACCTTTTCAATTTGTAAGTCTATTTACAATTACCAGAATGTTTATACTCTGAATTCTCAGAAAGAACTTCATCCTCTGATAAACCTATCAGTTATGTCCAATAAATTATCTGATGTACTCTGGGAAGGAGTGCAATACGTAACCTTTCGCTTGCGCTTAGCAGGGCGACGTAAAGCATTAAAGGCTGCAGACACGTCTGGTGAAAAATGGCCCCCTCCAGATGGAGGATCAGCAATGCAACAGGAAACTGCATGTGTAGAAGGATAAGAATGTAGGGTATGCACCTCACTGGACGACAACTTCTCAGAGGTGGACGGCTCAGTGGTATCAAACACGTTTGATATCACATTATGAAGGCATATGGAACATAATTGAGGGGGCAGTAAGGCCTCCTCACATTATAAACAGGAATTACTGTGACGGATACCCCCGGCTACCCCGACTGGGTAGCTCCGCCAAAAGGGGTCCTGCTTCCTCCCTGCCGACTGCAGCTATGTAGCTGGCAAGTGACCACAGCCTGTAGCCATCCCTGATGCCTGACAGCACCAGTACTCAGGGTCTCACCCTGTGGCAGACTCAAACTACCCGGACTAGGTAGCTCTTCCAGCATGTCCTTCTTCTGCCTGGAACAGGCTGCTATGTAGCTCAGGAAAGTGATTTTAGCTGGAGCTCACCCAAATAACTAGACAGACTAGCCTTCAGGTGGATCAAGAACTGATTTTATTGAGAACACACACATCTCATCTTGATAACAAAAAGGACAATCCCACAATTTTCCCGCCATTCCCGCCCCTCCATAGGAGCCACAGTCTCACATAATCCCAATACTTAGGGGTGCGGTTTCGGGTGACTGGAGTTACAGTCCGTTGAAGTTATGGGGTTAGGGGTGTCCAACCAAAACTCCCAGTTCCCAAAGGAGCGCCCCTCCGGCAATTCCCCCACCCCTTGTACTCCCCATGGGCTACTAATCCCCAAAAGAGCGGAGCTCTGGGGCACATGGTTGCTGGAGCGACCTGGGTTAAAGTTAGCGGGTGTTCTGCTGTCCTGTGGCCGACCGGGAGTTCCAGGAGCCTTGCCAGCCTGAGAGGGGTTAGGCGGGTGTTCGTTGTGAGGTGGCCGACCGGGAGTTCCAGGAGCCCGGCCAGCCTAGGAGGGTTTTCCTGGTCATAAACCAGCTCTTCTCTGAACACAAAAACAAGCAAAAACAAAGCAAACAAACAGCTTCCAGAGATGGTGGTTGCTCTGAGGAGCCCAAAACCACGGAGGAACCACTGAGGTTGTAGGGGGGGTTGGGGGTAGCCTTAGCTGTCTGGTATCCGTGACAATTACTCTTTAGGAATAGAGGGGAGTGGGGGAGGTATTTAAGCCTTTGGCTGGGGTGTCTCCTGGTGGCCAGGTTCTTAATTCCCACAAGTAATGAATGAAGCAGTGGACTCTCCTCCCATTAAGATGGAAAAATGCCCATAAAATTGTGAATGGATTAATTGAATTAAATTTACCAAAACATTAAAAATTACAGACATGAATATACAGCATCTTATAATAATAAAGTAATCTATATTTCAGAACGAATAACCTTTAGATTATAATGCATCTTAAATAGAAACCCTTTCGATAGATTTTTTTCAAAAAGCATTTAAAAAAAAAAAAAATGTATCCACCCTGATTGGGATAGCACCCAAATGGTCTAATTGTAATATTGTAAATTGTGTAATGCTTTTGGGGATAGAAACAATTGTACCTTTATCGTTGCATCTTCTGAAGCTGTGACCATAACACTAAAGACAGGATGGAAAATTACACGTGTGACAGGACTTCTGTGACCACTCAATGCATATTTCTCAGGAGGGCGTGGTATCCATTCTTTGGGGTCTCTCTTCTGACCAATTGGCCCACCAGAAGTAAACTCTTCTTTTGCTTCATTTAACTTTGATTCTAACTCCATAACCTGTCAAAAGAATACTAGGTTAAGGCAAACAAAAACATGAAGTGAAACATATTACCAAACACCTTCTGAAGACTTTATATTTATGGAACATTTAAAAAACATAATTTATGCTTACCAGATAAATTCCTTTCGGATAGGGAAAGTCCACGGCTTACTGTTCAGAAATACAATACCTGGCCACCAGGAGGCGGCAAGGACAGCCCAGCCAAAGGCTTAAATATCCCTCCCACTTCCTTATTACCCCAGTAATTCTGCCGAGGAAAAGTAGGAGAAACATCAGGGTATAAATGGTGCCAGAAAAATAAGATAAATAATAGGGGGCCGCTCTTAGACAAGAAAAAAACGGGTGGGGCCGTGGAAGGAAAGGAATTTATCTGGTAAGCATAATGTTTTTCACCTAAGATAGGGAAAGTCCACGGGTTCACTCCTTACTGTTGGGGAAACTATACCCAAGCTCCAGAGGGCACTGAATGAAAAACGGAGGGGAAAAAAAGGAAGAGGCGAACCCTATTCTGAGGGCAGCAAAGCCTGCAAAACTTTTCTCACGAAAGCTGCTCCAGCCGAAGCAAAAACATTAAACTAGTAAAAATTAGAAAAAGTATGTAAAGAGAACCAGGTAGCCACTTACAAATCTGATACATAGAGGTCTCGTTCTTAAAGGTCCAAGAGGAAGCCACTGCTCTAGTGGAATGAGCAGTTATCCTCTCAGGGGGATGATGTCTCGCTGTCTCGTAAGCTAAGCAGATGATACTCCTTAACCAAAACTTCAAGTCACAAACCACATCCAAATGGTGAAGTAAACATTCCTTCAATGGAGGAGGATTAGGACTCAGAAGGAACCACAATCTCTTGATTAATGCTGCGATCTGACACAACCTTAGGAAGAAACCCTAATTTAGTACGCAAAACTGCATGATCTGCATGAAAAATCAGATAAGGAAACTCACGTCGCAAAGCAGAGATCTCAGAAACTCTGCGTGCAGAGGCAATATCCATAAAAAATAGAGAACCTTCCAACACAACAATTTAATGTCAACGGATTGCAGAGGCTCAAACCGAGCCTGTTGCAAAACACGAAAAACAAGTTTTATGCTCCAATGAGGAGCCCCAGATCTAAACACAGGTCTGATCCTAATCAGAGTCTTAACAAAGGACTGCACGTCTGGAAGCTCAGCCAGCCTTATGTGCAAGATCCTAGCAACCTTAACTCTGTGCAAGAAAAAAAACCATGCTCTTCCCACCAGAATAAGTAGGCCCTCCACCCTTTGTGGTAGATACGCTGAGTAACTGGTTTACAAGAATGAATAAGTATCAATGACAGTCAAAGAGAAACCTCTCTTTGCTACAACTAAGTGTTCAATCTCCACACACTCAGCCTCAGAAAATCTAGATTTTGATCAACAAATGGACCTTGTATCAGCAGGTCTCTGCGACAAAGTAACTTCCATGGAGGAGATGAGGACATCCCCACTAGATCCGCGAACCACGTCCTTTGCGGCCATGATGGAGCAATCAGGATTACTGATAACCGCTCCTGCTTGATGCGGGCCACCACTCGAAGAAGAAGCGGTAATGGAGGAAAAATATACAAGTTTAAACCTCCAGGGCACGGCTAGTGCATCTATTAGGTCTGCTTGGGCATCCCTAGACCCGTACCAGGGTAGCTTGGTATTGAGATTGGATATCATGAGATCTCTGCAAACACATTAGGATGGAGAGACCATTCCCCTTGGTGGAAGGATTGCCTGTTGAGAAAAACATAATTTATGTAAGAACTTACCCGATAAATTCATTTCTTTCATATTAGCAAGAGTCCATGAGCTAGTGACGTATGGGATATACATTCCTACCAGGAGGGGCAGTTTCCCAAACCTTAAAATGCCTATAAATACACCCCTCACCACACCCACAATTCAGTTTATTGAATAGCCAAGAAGTGGGGTGATAAGAAAAAAGTGCGAAAGCATATAAAAACATAATTTATGCTTACCTGATAAATTCCTTTCTTCTGTAGTGTGATCAGTCCACGGGTCATCATTACTTCTGGGATATTACTCCTCCCCAACAGGAAGTGCAAGAGGATTCACCCAGCAGAGCTGCATATAGCTCCTCCCCTCTACGTCACTCCCAGTCATTCAACCAAGGACCAACGAGAAAGGAAAAGCCAAGGGTGAAGTGGTGACTGGAGTATAAATTAAAAAATATTTACCTGCCTTAAAAACAGGGCGGGCCGTGGACTGATCACACTACAGAAGAAAGGAATTTATCAGGTAAGCATAAATTATGTTTTCTTCTGTTAAGTGTGATCAGTCCACGGGTCATCATTACTTCTGGGATACCAATACCAAAGCAAAAGTACACGGATGACGGGAGGGATAGGCAGGCTCTTTATACAGAAGGAACCACTGCCTGAAGAACCTTTCTCCCAAAAATAGCCTCCGATGAAGCAAAAGTGTCAAATTTGTAAAATTTGGAAAAAGTATGAAGCGAAGACCAAGTTGCAGCCTTGCAAATCTGTTCAACAGAGGCCTCATTCTTGAAGGCCCAAGTGGAAGCCACAGCTCTAGTAGAATGAGCTGTAATTCTTTCAGGAGGCTGCTGTCCAGCAGTCTCATAAGCTAAACGAATTATGCTACGAAGCCAAAAAGAAAGAGGTAGCGGAAGCTTTTTGACCTCTCCTCTGCCCAGAGTAAATGACAAACAGAGAAGACGTTTGTCGAAATTCCTTAGTTGCCTGTAAGTAAAATTTTAGAGCACGGATTACATCCAGGTTGTGCAGTAGACGTTCCTTCTTTGAAGAAGGATTTGGGCATAAAGAAGGAACAACAATCTCTTGATTGATATTCCTGTTAGTAACTACCTTAGGTAAGAACCCAGGTTTAGTATGCAGGACTACCTTATCCGAATGAAAAATCAAATAAGGAGAATCACAATGTAAGGCTGATAATTCAGAGACTCTTCGAGCCGAGGAAATAGCCATTAAAAATAGAACTTTCCAAGATAACAACTTTATATCAATGGAATGAAGGGGTTCAAACGGAACGCCCTGTAAAACATTAAGAACAAGGTTTAAACTCCATGGTGGAGCAACAGTTTTAAACACAGGCTTAATTCTGGCCAAAGCCTGACAAAAAGCCTGGACGTCAGGAACTTCTGACAGACGTTTGTGTAAAAGAATGGACAGAGCTGAGATCTGTCCCTTTAATGAACTAGCAGATAAACCCTTTTCTAAACCTTCTTGTAGAAAAGACAATATCCTAGGAATCCTAACCTTACTCCAAGAGTAACCTTTGGATTCACACCAATATAGGTATTTACGCCATATCTTATGGTAAATCTTTCTGGTAACAGGTTTCCTAGTCTGTATTAAGGTATCAATAACTGACTCAGAAAATCCACGTCTTGATAAAATCAAGCGTTCAATTTCCAAGCAGTCAGCTTCAGAGAAGTTAGATTTTGATGTTTGAAGGGACCCTGTATCAGAAGGTCCTGTTTCAGAGGTAGAGACCAAGGTGGACAGGATGACATGTCCACCAGGTCTGCATACCAAGTCCTGCGTGGCCACGCAGGTGCTATTAGAATCACTGATGCTCTCTCTTGTTTGATTCTGGCAATCAATCGAGGAAGCAACGGGAAGGGTGGAAACACGTAAGCCATCCTGAAGTCCCAAGGTGCTGTCAGAGCATCTATCAGGACTGCTCCTGGATCCCTGGATCTGGACCCGTAACGAGGAAGCTTGGCGTTCTGTCGAGACGCCATGAGATCTATCTCTGGTTTGCCCCAACGTCTAAGTATTTGGGCAAAGACCTCCGGATGAAGTTCCCACTCCCCCGGATGAAAAGTCTGACGACTTAAGAAATCCGCCTCCCAGTTCTCCACTCCCGGGATGTGGATTGCTGACAGGTGGCAAGAGTGAGACTCTGCCCAGCAAATTATCTTTGATACTTCCATCATAGCTAGGGAGCTTCTTGTCCCTCCCTGATGGTTGATGTAAGCTACAGTCGTGATGTTGTCCGACTGAAACCTGATGAACCCCCGAGTTGTCAACTGGGGCCAAGCCAGGAGGGCATTGAGAACTGCTCTCAATTCCAGAATGTTTATTGGCAGGAGACTCTCCTCCTGACTCCACTGTCCCTGAGCCTTCAGAGAATTCCAGACGGCACCCCAACCTAGAAGGCTGGCGTCTGTTGTTACAATTGTCCAGTCTGGTCTGCTGAATGGCATCCCCCTGGACAGATGTGGCCGAGAAAGCCACCATAGAAGAGAATTTCTGGTCTCTTGATCCAGATTCAGAGAAGGGGATAAGTCTGAGTAATCCCCATTCCACTGACTTAGCATGCACAGTTGCAGTGGTCTGAGGTGTAAGCGTGCAAAGGGTACTATGTCCATTGCCGCTACCATTAAGCCGATTACCTCCATGCATTGAGCCACTGACGGGTGTTGAATGGAATGAAGGGTGCGGCAAGCACTTTGAAGTCTTGTTAGCCTGTCCTCTGTCAGGTAAATCTTCATTTCTACAGAATCTATAAGAGTCCCCAGGAAGGGAACTCTTGTGAGTGGAACGAGTGAACTTTTCTTTTCGTTCACCTTCCATCCATGTGACCTTAGAAATGCCAGCACTAACTCTGTATGAGACTTGGCAGTTTGAAAGCTTGAAGCTTGTATCAGAATGTCGTCTAGGTATGGAGCTACCGAGATTCCCCGCGGTCTTAGTACCGCCAGAAGAGCACCCAGAACCTTTGTGAAGATTCTTGGAGCTGTAGCCAATCCGAATGGAAGAGCCACAAACTGGTAATGCCTGTCTAGGAAGGCAAACCTTAGGTACCGATAATGATCTTTGTGAATCGGTATGTGAAGGTAAGCATCTTTTAAATCTACAGTGGTCATGTATTGACCCTCTTGGATCATAGGTAAAATTGTCCGAATAGTCTCCATCTTGAACGATGGAACTCTTAGGAATTTGTTTAGGACCTTTAAGTCCAGGATTGGTCTGAAAGTTCCCTCTTTTTTGGGAACCACAAACAGATTTGAGTAAAACCCCTGTCCCTGTTCCGATCGTGGAACTGGATGGATTACTCCCATTAACAAGAGCTCTTGTACGCAGCGTAGAAACGCCTCTTTCTTTGTCTGGATTGTTGACAATCTTGACAGATGAAATCTCTCTCTTGGAGGAGAGTATTTGATGTCCAGAAGGTATCCCTGAGATATTATCTCTAGCGCCCAGGGATCCTGAACATCTCTTGCCCAAGCCTGGGCGAAGAGAGAAAGTCTGCCCCCCACTAGATCCGATCCCGGATTGGGGGCCCTCAATTCATGCTGTTTTAGGGGCAGCAGCAGGTTTCCTAGTCTGCTTGCCCTTGTTCCAGGACTGGTTAGGTTTCCAGCCTTGTCTGTAGCGAGCAACAGCTCCTTCCTGTTTTGGTGCAGAGGAAGTTGATGCTGCTCCTGCTTTGAAATTACGAAAGGAACGAAAATTAGACTGTCTAGTCTTGGCTTTGGCTTTGTCCTGAGGCAGGGCATGGCCTTTACCTCCTGTAATGTCAGCGATAATCTCTTTCAACCCGGGCCCGAATAAGGTCTGCCCTTTGAAAGGTATATTAAGCAATTTAGACTTAGAAGTAACATCAGCTGACCAGGATTTTAGCCACAGCGCCCTGCGTGCCTGAATGGCGAATCCTGAATTCTTCGCCGTAAGTTTAGTAAGATGTACTACGGCCTCCGAAATGAATGAATTAGCTAGTTTAAGGACTCTAAGCCTGTCCGTAATGTCGTCCAGAGTAGCTGAACCAATGTTCTCTTCCAGAGACTCAATCCAGAATGCCGCTGCAGCCGTGATCGGCGCAATGCATGCAAGGGGTTGCAATATAAAACCTTGTTGAACAAACATTTTCTTAAGGTAACCCTCTAACTTTTTATCCATTGGATCTGAAAAAGCACAGCTATCCTCCACCGGGATAGTGGTACGCTTAGCTAAGGTAGAAACTGCTCCCTCCACCTTAGGGACCGTTTGCCATAAGTCCCTTGTGGTGGCGTCTATTGGAAACATTTTTCTAAATATCGGAGGGGGTGAGAACGGCACACCGGGTCTATCCCACTCCTTAGTAACAATTTCAGTAAGTCTCTTAGGTATAGGAAAAACCTCAGTACTCGTCGGTACCGCAAAATATTTATCCAACCTACACATTTTCTCTGGTATTGCAACTGTGTTACAATCATTCAGAGCCGCTAACACCTCCCCTAGTAATACACGGAGGTTTTCCAGTTTAAATTTAAAATTTGAAATATCTGAATCCAGTCTGTTTGGATCAGAACCGTCACCCACAGAATGAAGTTCTCCGTCCTAATGTTCTGCCACCTGTGACGCAGTGTCTGACATGGCCCTAATATTATCAGCGCACTCTGTTCTCACCCCAGAGTGATCACGCTTACCTCTTAGTTCTGGTAATTTAGCCAAAACCTCAGTCATAACAGTAGCCATATCCTGTAATGTGATTTGTAATGGCCGCCCAGATGTACTCGGTGCTACAATATCACGCACCTCCCTCTGAGCGGGAGATGTAGGTACTGACACGTGAGGCGAGTTAGTCGGCATAACTCTCCCCTCGTTGTTTGGTGAAATTTGTTCAATTTGTACAGATTGACTTTTATTTAAAGTAGCATCAATACAGTTAGTACATAAATTTCTATTGGGCTCCACTTTGGCATTGCAACAAATGACACAGGTATCATCCTCTGAATCAGACATGTTTAACACACTAGCAAATAAACTTGCAACTTGGAAATACAATTCAATTAGAATAATATTAAAACGTACTGTGCCTTTAAGAAGCACAGAAGATCTATGACAGTTGAAAATTAATAAATTGAAACAGTTATAGCCTCAATCCTTGTAAACAACACAACTTTAGCAAAGGTTTAATCCCATTAGCAAAGATAAATTCTGAAAGCAGGAAACAAATTACAGAAAAAACGTTTTTTATCTCAGTCAAACTATAATTCTCACAGCTCTGCTGAGAGAAATTACCTCCCTCAAAATAAGTTTTGAAGACCCCTGAGCTCTGTAGAGATGAACCGGATCATGCAGGGAATACAATGAGTTGCTGACTGAAATATTTGATGCATAGTAAAAGCGCCAAAAAACGGCCCCTCCCCCTCACAACACAGCAGTGAGGGAGAACAGAAACTGTCAGAAAAACAGATTAAGCAACTGCCAAGTGGAAAAATAGTGCCCAAACATTTATTCACACAGTACCTCAGCAAATGAAAACGATTTTACATTCCAGCAAAAACGTTAAACATAATCTCTAGTTATTAAACAGCTTTATGTATTTCTTACAGTGTAATTCTAGTGAAGTACCATTCCCCAGAATACTGAAGTGTAAAGTATACATACATGACATTATATCGGTATGGCAGGATTTTCTCATCAATTCCATTGTCAGAAAATAAAAACTGCTACATACCTCTATGCAGATTCATCTGCCCGCTGTCCCCTGATCTGAAGTTTACCTCACTCCTCAGATGGCCGAGAACAGCAATATGATCTTAACTACTCCGGCTAAAATCATAGCAAAACTCTGGTAGATTCTTCTTCAAACTCTGCCAGAGAGGTAATAACACACTCCGGTGCTATTTTAAAATAACAAACTTTTGATTGAAGATATAAAACTAAGTATAATCACCATAGTCCTCTCACACATCCTATCTAGTCGTTGGGTGCAAGAGAATGACTGGGAGTGACGTAGAGGGGAGGAGCTATATGCAGCTCTGCTGGGTGAATCCTCTTGCACTTCCTGTTGGGGAGGAGTAATATCCCAGAAGTAATGATGACCCGTGGACTGATCACACTTAACAGAAGAAATAAGGAATTGGAATAATTGTGCTTTATACAAAAAAATCATAACCACCACAAAAAAGGGCGGGCCTCATGGACTCTTGCTAATATGAAAGAAATGAATTTATCAGGTAAGTTCTTACATAAATTATGTTTCCTTTCATGTAATTAGCAAGAGTCCATGAGCTAGTGACGTATGGGATAATGACTACCCAAGATGTGGATCTTTCCACACAAGAGTCACTAGAGAGGGAGGGATAAAATAAAGACAGCCAATTCCTGCTGAAAATAATCCACACCCAAAAACAGAATTTATGTTTACCTGATAAATTACTTTCTCCAACGGTGTGTCCGGTCCACGGCGTCATCCTTACTTGTGGGATATTCTCTTCCCCAACAGGAAATGGCAAAGAGCCCAGCAAAGCTGGTCACATGATCCCTCCTAGGCTCCGCCTACCCCAGTCATTCGACCGACGTTAAGGAGGAATATTTGCATAGGAGAAACCATATGTTACCGTGGTGACTGTAGTTAAAGAAAATAAATTATCAGACCTGATTAAAAAAACCAGGGCGGGCCGTGGACCGGACACACCGTTGGAGAAAGTAATTTATCAGGTAAACATAAATTCTGTTCTCTCCAACATAGGTGTGTCCGGTCCACGGCGTCATCCTTACTTGTGGGAACCAATACCAAAGCTTTAGGACACGGATGAAGGGAGGGAGCAAATCAGGTCACCTAAATGGAAGGCACCACGGCTTGCAAAACCTTTCTCCCAAAAATAGCCTCAGAAGAAGCAAAAGTATCAAATTTGTAAAATTTAGAAAAAGTGTGCAGTGAAGACCAAGTCGCTGCCTTACATATCTGATCAACAGAAGCCTCGTTCTTGAAGGCCCATGTGGAAGCCACAGCCCTAGTGGAGTGAGCTGTGATTCTTTCAGGAGGCTGCCGTCCGGCAGTCTCATAAGCCAATCGGATAATGCTTTTAATCCAGAAGGAGAGAGAGGTAGAAGTTGCTTTTTGACCTCTCCGTTTACCAGAATAAACAACAAAGACAAAGTTTGTCTGAAATCCTTAGTAGCTGCTAAGTAAAATTTGAGAGCACGAACTACATCCAAGTTGTGCAACAAACGTTCCTTCTTTGAAACTGGATTAGGACACAAAGAAGGCACAACTATCTCCTGGTTAATGTTTTTGTTAGAAACAACTTTTGGAAGAAAACCAGGTTTAGTACGCAAAACCACCTTATCTGCATGGAACACCAGATAAGGAGAAGAACACTGCAGAGCAGATAATTCTGAAACTCTTCTTAGCAGAAGAAATTGCAACCAAAAACAAAACTTTCCAAGATAATAACTTAATATCAACGGAATGTAAGGGTTCAAACGGAACCCCCTGAAGAACTGAAAGAACTAGGTTGAGACTCCAAGGAGGAGTCAAAATTTTGTAAACAGGCTTGATTCTAACCAGAGCCTGAACAAAGGCTAGAACATCTGGCACAGCTGCCAGCTTTTTGTGAAGTAACACAGACAAGGCAGAAATCTGTCCCATCAAGGAACTTGCAGATAATCCTTTTTCCAATCCTTCTCGAAGGAAGGATAGACTCTTAGGAATCTTAACCTTGTCCCAAGGGAATCCTGCAGATTCACACCAACAGATATACCAAATTATGTGGTAATTTTTCTGGTTACAGGCTTTCAGGCCTGAACAAGAGAATTAATAACAGAATCTGAGAACCCTCGCTTTGATAAGATCAAGCGTTCAATCTCCAAGCAGTCAGCTGGAGTGGGTCGAACGGACCTAGAACAAGAAGGTCTCGTCTCAAAGGTAGCTTCCATGGTGGAGCCGATGACATATTCACCAGATCTGCATACCAAGTCCTGCGTGGCCACGCAGGAGCTATCAAAATCACCGACGCCCTCTCCTGATTGATCCTGGCTACCAGCCTGGGGATGAGAGGAAACGGCGGGAACACATAAGCTAGTTTGAAGGTCCAAGGTGCTACTAGTGCATCCACTAGAGCCGCCTTGGGATCCCTGGATCTGTACCCGTAGTAAGGAACTCTGAAGTTCTGACGAGAGGCCATCAGATCCATGTCTGGAATGCCCCACGGTTGAGTGACTTGGGCAAAGATTTCCGGATGGAGTTCCCACTCCCCCGGATGCAATGTCTGACGACTCAGAAAATCCGCTTCCCAATTTTCCACTCCTGGGATGTGGATAGCAGACAGGTGGCAGGAGTGAGACTCCTCCCATAGAATGATTTTGGTCACTTCTTCCATCGCTAGGGAACTCCTTGTTCCCCCCTGATGGTTGATGTATGAACTTGGCCCTCGCTAGCTGAGGCCAAGCTTTGAGAGCATTGAATATCGCTCTCAGTTCCAGAATATTTATCGGTAGAAGAGATTCTACCCGAGACCAAAGACCCTGAGCTTTCAGGGATCCCCAGACCGCGCCCCAGCCCATCAGACTGGCGTCGGTCGTGACAATGACCCACTCTGGTCTGCGGAAGGTCATCCCTTGTGACAGGTTGTCCAGGGACAGCCACCAACGGAATGAGTCTCTGGTCCTCTGATTTACTTGTATCTTCGGAGACAAGTCTGAATAGTCCCCATTCCACTGACTGAGCATGAACAGTTGTAATGGTCTTAGATGAATGCGCACAAAAGGAACTATGTCCATTGCCGCTACCATCAAACCTATCACTTCCATGCACTGCGCTATGGAAGGAAGAGGAACGGAATGAAGTATCCGACAAGAGTCTAGAAGTTTTGTTTTTCTGGCTTCTGTCAGAAAAATCCTCATTTCTAAGGAGTCTATTATAGTTCCCAAGAAGGGAACCCTCGTTGACGGAGATAGAGAACTCTTTTCCACGTTCACTTTCCATCCGTGAGATCTGAGAAAGGCCAGGACAATGTCCGTGTGAGCCTTTACTTGAGGAAGGGACGACGCTCGAATCAGAATGTCGTCCAAGTAAGGTACTACAGCAATGCCCCTTGGTCTTAGCACCGCCAGAAGGGACCCTAGTACCTATGAGAAAATCCTAGGAGCAGTGGCTAATCCGAAAGAAAACGCCACGAACTGGAAATGCTTGTCCAGGAATGCAAACCTTAGGAACCGATGATGTTCCTTGTGGATAGGAATATGTAGATACGCATCCTTGAAATCCACCTTGGTCATGAATTGACCTTCCTGGATGGAAGGAAGAAGTGTTCGAATGGTTTCCATCTTGAACGATGGAACCTTGAGAAACTTGTTCAAGATCTTGAGATCTAAGATTGGTCTGAACGTTCCCTCTTTTTTGGGAACTATGAACAGATTGGAGTAGAACCCCATCCCTTGTTCTCCTAATGGAACAGGATGAATCACTCCCATTTTTAGCAGGTCTTCTACCCAATGTAAGAATGCCTGTCTTCTTATGTGGTCTGAAGACAACTGAGACCTGTGGAACCTCCCCCTTGGAGGAAGCCCCTTGAACTCCAGAGAATAACCTTGGGAGACTATTTCTAGCGCCCAAGGATCCAGAACATCTCTTGCCCCAGCCTGAGCGAAGAGAGAGAGTCTGCCCCCCACCAGATCCGGTCCCGGATCGGGGGCCCGCATTTCATGCTGTCTTGGTAGCAGTGGCAGGTTTCCTGGCCTGCTTTCCTTTGTTCCAGCCTTGCATAGGTCTCCAGGCTGGATTGGCTTGAGAAGTATTACCTTCCTGCTTAGAGGACGTAGCCCTTGGGGCTGATCCGTTTCTGCGAAAGGGACGAAACTTAGGTTTATTTTTGGTCTTGAAAAGACCTATCCTGAGGAAGGGCGTGGCCCTTGCCCCCAGTGATATCAGAGATAATCTCTTTCAAGTCAGGGCCAAAGAGTGTTTTCCCCTTGAAAGGAATGTCAAGCAATTTGTTCTTGGAAGACGCATCCGCTGCCCAAGATTTTAACCAAAGCGCTCTGCGCCACAATAGCAAACCCAGAATTTTTTCGCCGCTAACCTAGCCAATTGCAAGGTGGCGTCTAGGGTGAAAGAATTAGCCAATTTAAGAGCACGAATTCTGTCCATAATCTCCTCATAAGAAGAAGAATTACTAATAATCGCCTTTCCTAGCTCATCAAACTAGAAACACGCGGCTGCAGTGACAGGGACAATGCATGCAATTGGTTGTAGAAGGGAACCTTGCTGAACAAACATCTTTAGCAGACCTTCTAATTTTTTATCCATAGGATCTTGGAAAGCACAACTATCTTCTATGGGTATAGTGGCGCGCTTGTGTAGAGTAGAAACCGCCCCCTCGACCTTGGGGACTGTCTGCCATCAGTCCTTTCTGGGGTCGACTATAGGAAAACAATTTTATAAATATGGGGGGAGGTACTAAAGGTATACCGGGCCTGTCCCATTCTTTACTAACAATGTACGCCACCCGCTTGGATATAGGAAAAGCTTCGGGGGGCCCCGGGGCCTCTAAGAACTTTTCCATTTTACATAGTGGTTCTGGAATGACCAGATAATCACAATCATCCAAATTGGATAACACCTCCTTAAGCAGAGCGCGGAGATGTTCCAACTTAAATTTAAAATTAATCACATCAGGTTCAGCTTGTTGAGAAATGTTTCCTGAATCTGAAATTTCTCCCTCAGACAAAACCTCCCTGGCCCCCTCAGACTGGTGTAGGGGCCCTTCAGAAACCATATCATCAGCGTTCTCATGCTCTACAGAATTTTCTAAAACAGAGCAGTCGCGCTTTCGCTGATAAGTGGGCATATTGGCTAAAATGTTTTTGATAGAATTATCCATTACAGCCGTTAAATGTTGCATAGTAAGGAGTATTGGCGCACTAGATGTACTAGGGGCCTCCTGTATGGGCAAGACTGGTGTAGACGAAGTAGGGGATGATGCAGTACCATGCTTACTCCCCTCACTTGAGGAATCATCTTGGGCATCATTTTTACTAAATTTTTTTATGACATAAAATACATATAGTTAAATGAGAAGGAACCTTGGTTTCCCCACAGTCAGAACACAATCTATCTGGTAGTTCAGACATGTTAAACAGGCATAAACTTGATAACAAAGCACAAAAAACGTTTTAAAATAAAACCGTTACTGTCACTTTAAATTTTAAACTAAACACACTTTATTACTGCAATTGCGAAAAAGTATGAAGGAATTGTTCAAAATTCACCAAAATTTCACCACAGTGTCTTAAAGCCTTAAAAGTATTGCACACCAAATTTGGAAGCTTTAACCCTTAAAATAACGGAACCGGAGCCGTTTTTATATTTAACCCCCTTTACAGTCCCTGGAATCTGCTTTGCTGAGACCCAACCAAGCCCAAAGGGGAATACGATACCAAATGATGCCTTCAGAAAGACTTTTCTATGTATCAGAGCTCCACACACATGCAGCTGCATGCCATGCTGTCCTCAAAAACAAGTGCGCCATACCGGCGCGAAAATGAGGCTCTGACTATGATTAGGGAAAGCCCCTAAAGAATAAGGTGTCAAAAACAGTGCCTGCCGATATAATCATATCAAAATACCCAGAATAAATGATTCCTCAAGGCTAAATATGTGTTAATAATGAATCGATTTAGCCCAGAAAAAGTCTACAGTCTTAATAAGCCCTTGTGAAGCCCTTATTTACTATCTTAATAAACATGGCTTACCGGATCCCATAGGGAAAATGACAGCTTCCAGCATTACATCGTCTTGTTAGAATGTGTCATACCTCAAGCAGTAAGAGACTGCACACTGTTCCCCCAACTGAAGTTAATTGCTCTCAACAGTCCTGTGTGGAACAGCCATGGATTTTAGTTACGGTGCTAAAATCATTTTCCTCATACAAACAGAAATCTTCATCTCTTTTCTGTTTCTGAGTAAATAGTACATACCAGCACTATTTTAAAATAACAAACTCTTGATTGAATAATAAAAACTACAGTTAAACACTAAAAAACTCTAAGCCATCTCCGTGGAGATGTTGCCTGTACAACGGCAAAGAGAATGACTGGGGTAGGCGGAGCCTAGGAGGGATCATGTGACCAGCTTTGCTGGGCTCTTTGCCATTTCCTGTTGGGGAAGAGAATATCCCACAAGTAAGGATGACGCCGTGGACCGGACACACCTATGTTGGAGAAATAAAGTTTAATGAAAAACACAAGCAGAAGATTCAAACTGAAACCGCTGCCTGAAGTACTTTTCTACCAAAAACTGCTTCAGAAGAAGAAAATACATCAAAATGGTAGAATTTGGTAAAAGTATGCAAAGAGGACCAAGTTGCCGCTTTGCAAATCTGATCAACCGAAGCTTCATTCCTAAACGCCCAGGAAGTAGAAACTGACCTAGTAGAATGAGCTGTAATCCTCTGAGGCGGAGTTTTACCCGACTCAACATAGGCAAGATGAATTAAAGATTTCAACTAAGATGCCAAAGAAATGGCAGAAGATTTCTGGCCTTTCTAGAACCGGAAAAGATAACAAATAAACTAGAAGTCTTTCGGAAAGACTTAGTAGCTTCAACATAATATTTCAAAGCTCTAACAATATCCAAAGAATGCAACGATTTCTCCTTAGAATTCTAAGGATTAGGACATAATGAAGGAACCACAATGTCTCTACTAATGTTGTTGGAATTCACAACTTAGGTAAAAATTCAAAAGAAGTTCGCAACACCGCCTTATCCTGATGAAAAATCAGAAAAGGAGACTCACAAGAAAGAGCAGATAATTCAGAAACTCTTCTGGCAGAAGAGATGGCCAAAAGGAACAAAACTTTCCAAGAAAGTAATTTAATGTCCAATGAATGCATAGGTTCAAATGGAGGAGCTTGAAGAGCCCCCAGAACCAAATTCAAACTCCAAGGAGGAGAAATTGACTTAATGACAGGCTTTATACAAACCAAAGCTTGTACAAAACAATGAATATCAGGAAGAATAGCAATCTTTCTGTGAAAAAGAACAGAAAGAGCAGAGATTTGTCCTTTCAAGGAACTTGCGGACAAACCCTTATCAAAACCATCCTGAAGAAACTGTAATATTCTCGGTATTCTAAAAGAATGCCAAGAAAAATGATGAGAAAGACACCAAGAAATATAAGTCTTCCAGACTCTATAATATATCTCTCTGGATACAGATTTACGAGCCTGAAACATAGTATTAATCACAGAGTCAGAGAAACCTCTTTGACCAAGAATCAAGCGTTCAATCTCCATACCTTTAAATTTAAGGATTTCAGATCCTGATGGAAAAAAGGACCTTGAGACAGAAGGTCTGGTCTTAACGGAAGAGTCCACGGTTGGCAAGAGGCCATCCGGACAAGATCCGCATACCAAAACCTGTGAGGCCATGCCGGAGCTACCAGCAGAACAAACGAGCATTCCTTCAGAATCTTGGAGATTACTCTTGGAAGAAGAACTAGAGGCGGAAAGATATAGGCAGGATGATACTTCCAAGGAAGTGATAATGCATCCACTGCCTCCGCCTGAGGATCCCGGGATCTGGACAGATACCTGGGAAGTTTCTTGTTTAGATGAGAAGCCATCAGATCTATTTCTGGAAGTTCCCACATTTGAATAATCTGAAGAAATACCTCTAGGTGAAGAGACCATTCGCCCAGATGCAACGTTTGGCGACTGAGATAATCCGCTTTCCAATTGTCCATACCTGGGATATGAACCGCAGAGATTAGACAGGAGCTGGATTCCGCCCAAACCAAAATTTGAGATACTTCTTTCATAGCCAGAGGACTGTGAGTCCCTCCTTGATTATTGATGTATGCCACAGTTGTGACATTAACTATCTGAAAACAAATGAACAACTCTCTCTTCAGAAGAGGCCAAGACTGAAGAGCTCTGAAAATTTCACGGAGTTCCAAAATATTGATCGGAAATCTCACCTCCTGAGATTCCCAAACCCCTTGTGCCGTCAGATACCCCCACACAGCTCCCCAACCTGTAAGACTTGCATCTGTTGAGATTATAGTCCAGGTCGGAAGAACAAGAAGCCCCCTGAACTAAACGATGGTGATCTGTCCACCATGTCAGAGAGTGTCGTAAAATCGGTTTAAAGATATTAATTGAGATATCTTTGAGTAATCCCTGCACCATTGGTTCAGCATACAGAGCTGAAGAGGTCGCATGTGAAAACGAGCAAAGGAGATCGCATCTGATGCGGCAGTCCCAACATTTCCATGCATAAGGCTACCAAAGGGAAAGATTGTGACTGAAGGTTTTGACAAGCTGATATCAATGTTAAACTTCTCTTGTCTGACAAGGACAGAGTCATAGACACTGAATCTATCTAGAAACCTAAAAAGGTTACCCTTGTCTGAGGAATCAATGAACTGATTGGTAAATTGATCCTCCAACCATGAACTTGAAGAAACAACACAAGTCGATTCGTATGAGATTCTTCGAAAATGAGAAGACTGAGCAAGTACCAAGATATCGTCCAAATAAGGAAATACCAAAACCCTGTTCTCTGATTACAGAAAGAAGGGCACCGAGAACCTTTGAAAAAAATTCTTGGAACTGAGGCTAGGCCAAACGGTAGAGCCAAAAAACTGGTAATGCTTGTCTAAAAAGAGAATCTCAGACACTAAAAGTGATCTGGATGAATCGGAATATGCAGATACACATCCTGTAAATCTATTGTAGACATAATGCCCTTGCTAAACAAAAGGCAGGATAGTCCTACAGTAACCATCTTGAATGTTGGTATCCTAACATAACGATTCAATAATGATAGATCCGGAACTGGTCTGAAGGAATTGACCTTCTTTGGTACAATGAAGAGATAAAATAAAACCCCAGCCCCTGTTCCAGAACTGGAACTGGCATAAATACTCCAGCCAACTCTAGATCTGAAACACATTTCAGAAATGCTGAGCCTTTGCTGTGTTAACTGGGACACGGGAAAGAAAAAAATCTCTTAGCAGGAGGCCTTAACTTGAAGCCAATTCTGTACCTTTCTGAAACAATGTTCTGAAACCAGAGATTGAGAACGGAATTGATCCAAATTTCTTTGAAGAAAACGTAATCTGCCCCATACCAGCTGAGCTGGAATAAGGGCCGCACCTTCATAGGTACTTAGGAGCTGGCTATAGGTTTCTATAAGGCTTGGATATATTCCAAACTGGAAATAGTTTCCAAACTGATACTGCTCCTGAGGATGAAGGATCAGGCTTTTGTTCCTTGTTGTGAGGAAAGGAACGAAAATGATTATTTACCCTGGAAAGAAAGGGAAAGCAAAGTTGACTTAGACATATCAGCATTCCAAGTTTAATCCATAAAGCTTTTCTAGCTAAAATAGCTAGAGACATATACCTGACATCAACTCTAATGATATCAAAAGATGGTATCACCAATAAAATTATTAGCATGTTATAGAATAATAATAATGCTATAAAATTATGATCTGTTACTTGTTGCGCTAAAGCTTCTAACCAAAAAGTTGAAGCTGCAGCAACATCCGCTAAAAATATAGCAGGTCTAAGAAGATTACCTGAACATAAGTAAGCTTTTCTTAGAAAGGATTCAATTTTCCTATCTAAAGGATCCTTAAATGAAGTACTATCTGCCGTAGGAATAGTAGTACATTAGCAGGAGTAGAGACAGCCCCATAACCTTAGGGATTTTTGTCCCAAAAAACTCTAATCTGTCAGATGGCACAGGATATAATTGCTTAAAAGTCTAGAAGGAGTAAATAAATTACCAAAATTATTCCATTCCCTGGAAATTACTTCAGAAATAGCATCAGGGAGATAAAACACTTCTGGAATAACTACAGGAGATCTAAAAACCTTATTTAAACGTTTACATTTAGTATCAAGAGGACCAGAATCCTCTATTTCTAATGCAAATAATACTTCTTTAAGTAAAGAACGAATAAATTCCATCTTGAACAAATACAAAGATTTATCAGCATCAACCTCTGAGACAGAAACCTCTGAACCAGAAGAACCATTATCAGTATCAGAATGATGATGTTCATTTAAAAATTCATCTGAAAAAAGAGAAGTTTTAAAAGACTTTCATGTATACTAGAAGGAGAAATAACAGACATAGCCTTCTTAATGGATTTAAAAAATAAAAACTCTTATGTTATCAGGAACACTCTGAAAATTAGATGTTGACGGAACAGCAACAGGTAATGTAACAGTACTAAAGGAAATTTAATCTGCATTAATAAGTTTGACATGACATGCAATACAAACAACAGCTGGAGAAACAGATACCAAAAGTTTATAGCAGATACACTTAGCTTGGTAGCTCCAGCACTGGGCAGTGATTTTCCTGAAGTATCTTCTGACTCAGTTGCAACGTGGAACATCTTGCAATATGTAAAAGAAAAAAACAACATATAAAGCAAAATTGATCAAATTCCTTAAATGACAGTTTCAGGAATGGGAAAAAACATAATTTATGCTTACCTGATAAATTCCTTTCTTCTGTAGTGTGATCAGTCCACGGGTCATCATTACTTCTGGGATATTAACTGCTCCCCTACAGGAAGTGCAAGAGGATTCACCCAGCAGAGCTGCATATAGCTCCTCCCCTCTACGTCACTCCCAGTCATTCGACCAAGGACCAACGAGAAAGGAAAAACAGAATTTATGTTTACCTGATAAATTACTTTCTCCAACGGTGTGTCCGGTCCACGGCGTCATCCTTACTTGTGGGATATTCTCTTCCCCAACAGGAAATGGCAAAGAGCCCAGCAAAGCTGGTCACATGATCCCTCCTAGGCTCCGCCTACCCCAGTCATTCGACCGACGTTAAGGAGGAATATTTGCATAGGAGAAACCATATGGTACCGTGGTGACTGTAGTTAAAGAAAATAAATTATCAGACCTGATTAAAAAAACCAGGGCGGGCCGTGGACCGGACACACCGTTGGAGAAAGTAATTTATCAGGTAAACATAAATTCTGTTCTCTCCAACATAGGTGTGTCCGGTCCACGGCGTCATCCTTACTTGTGGGAACCAATACCAAAGCTTTAGGACACGGATGAAGGGAGGGAGCAAATCAGGTCACCTAAATGGAAGGCACCACGGCTTGCAAAACCTTTCTCCCAAAAATAGCCTCAGAAGAAGCAAAAGTATCAAACTTGTAAAATTTGGTAAAAGTGTGCAGTGAAGACCAAGTCGCTGCCCTACATATCTGATCAACAGAAGCCTCGTTCTTGAAGGCCCATGTGGAAGCCACAGCCCTAGTGGAATGAGCCGTGATTCTTTCGGGAGGCTGCCGTCCGGCAGTCTCGTAAGCCAATCTAATGATGCTTTTAATCCAAAAAGAGAGAGAGGTAGAAGTTGCTTTTTGACCTCTCCTTTTACCGGAATAAACAACAAACAAGGAAGATGTTTGTCTAAAATCCTTTGTAGCATCTAAATAGAATTTTAGAGCGCGAACAACATCCAAATTGTGCAACAAACGTTCCTTCTTTGAAACTGGTTTCGGACACAGAGAAGGTACGATAATCTCCTGGTTAATGTTTTTGTTGTAGC